>NC_061830.1:26356894-26359394 GCF_019202785.1 Penaeus chinensis | reverse complement strand
CTGCACCTCGATTACTTATAGGTAACCGGATCAAGGACACGTGAAGCCACGGTTAATAGGTGGTGGACATGAAATTAAAGTAGGAGCAGAAAGTACACTCATTAGTTGAACCACGTCATGGTCAATGGTCAAGATGACCCATCTAGTATAGATACTGCTACTGAAGAAAGCAACAGGAACCTACATAAGTAGTTCTCCCTAGTCAAACAATTATAAAGATTTAAAAGGAACACTCAGAACAGCATGAAGGATCTCGTCACTTGGCGACAGTAGCTAGAACATCAGAATTGCTGTGTTGCGCGTGGTCTCGAGAGACATATAGGTCACTGGTCATAGCTGTTCAATTGTGAACTATCTGTTATTGATATATATATATATATAATCAAGGACAGACAGTTCAGAATTGAACAGCTGTGACCTAATCGTCTCTTGTGACCATATGCAATTCAGTAATTCTGTTGCTGATGCTCCAGCAGCTTCGCACTGTCCCAAGTGTCCCTTGGAGATCTTGATCATTGATTGACCATAAAAAAGTACTGAAGTAGGTTCCTGATGTTTTCTTCAGTAGCAGTGTCTATATTAGATGGGTGATCCTTGACCATGGACCATGACGTGGTTCCTCTGCTCAGATTCGCGTGGTTCAACCAGTGAGTACATTCTTTGCTCTTGCTTGAAATCCCCATCCACCACCTGCTAACCGTGTAGGCAATCGAGGTGAAGTTCCATGCCCAGGGGGACAACGCGCCGGCCGGTGACTCGAACTATCGAACTCAGATTGTCGTGACAGTCTTTGAGTCCGACGCTCTAGCTACTCGGCCACCGCGGCCTACATATATATTTATTTATTCATATTCGTACCATCACCGATATTGATAACATGTAGTTGACTAGGTCTTTATACTGGGGTGGCTGACCCATGTTCTTTCTCCAGGGGAGTGGTGCACACAGCCGCAGAAATATGTGTGCATATATATATATATATATATATATATATATATATATATATATATATATATATGTATATACATTTATATATGTTTATACACACACACACACACACACACACACACACACACATATATATATATATATATATATATATATATATATATATATATAAAGCAGATTTATTGAAATCCTGGATTTCATCTTCATGATGAGGGGTAAGAAGAAATATCACTTTCTGGAAGAAAAAAAATCTAGGCCGAGCTACTACGTAGATCTGGCAACACTTATATTCACTATATCTGCCGAGTTACTTTTTTTCAATTTGAACAACATACATTTCGATGGAAGGCTTGAAAATGTAGTTGTTCCGGGCAACTACGCTCCCGCTCGACCGCACGACACGACTTGAGGACACAGCTGTAGCGCCTCCCGGAACTCCCCAGAGATCCGCGACTCCCTCCTACATATAAAATCTGAAAGGGGGGGGGCGGGGGCTTCAAATAAAAATAGCTTTCTTAACTTTTAGCGAGTCCTGCGTGTATGTAATAAGGGTAAACTGTAAATGCTTATTTGATATGAAAAACCTATAGAAAAATACAACCGACCTTATAGTCCAGGAAAGTTTGAAAAGTATTGATAACTTTAAAGTTAAATATTTCAAAAGATTTCGTCATCTTTGAAATCTATCTCCTTGATTTCAATGAAACAGATTCGACTTAAGAGGAAGGCAAGTATTTTACCGTAACAATGAGATATTTTTAAGTCAAAAATAATACAAAACTGTTCATTTAGCCTTTTTTTTTTTTTTTTTTTTTTTTTTTTTTTTGATAGGCACATCAAAGAAAAAAGTCATTTTCTACAAATAAACCAGATATAAACAAATACCATATAATGAGTTTTCCTACATGTGAAGCACATGACTAAATAAAAAAAAATAAAAAATTTAGAGGGAGAAGAGGGAGGAGGTAGGGGGACTTTTACACATCTGTTCTTACTCACACAGTGGTCTTGACTTCTATTTTTATCTCAATGCAGTCATTAATAGCGATTTTCCCCTCCAAACCAGCAGATCACCTTAATTTTCATCTTAAAAAGTGTGTGTATAAACCGTCTTCTTGCCGTTCGACTTGAGCAAGAACTCTTAGGCCACGAAACAGGTGAGTTTGCAACTTTTCCCTTTAAATTTTAGATCCTCTTGGAAATTCCATAAACTTCTTATCGGAAGATATGTGGCACATTATCTTCTTGAGCGAGAATTAATGTTCCACATCAGCTCTATCGCTTACACGATGTAAATACAGCGAGATACGAGCAACTGCAGAGTTCTGCATGCGTGCCGGGTATTACGCTCTGCAAACACGACGTGTATTCAGTACTCCTGGAGATAAACTTGGGTAAAGTGCGTCGTAAATCACGGTTGTTTTCTGCAGCAAGAAACCACATTTTTCTCAAGAAACTTTATTTCAAGAAAGCAAAAGAATAAGGAAGAAGTGAATATCATAGCAGCGATGCCATACATTGAAAATGTGTTGAAACAATAAGGAATACCAAT
>NC_061830.1:26349394-26351894 GCF_019202785.1 Penaeus chinensis | reverse complement strand
ACTGGACTGCTACGTTTATTGAAAGAGAAACGCATATGAAAAAGAATTACCTTTCAGATATATATATAAAAAAAAGCACATGCAAAAATAAATACATACGAATGCAATATTTTGCAATTTCTGAGTTTCATATCCCAACAAAGAGGTACAATTGGCAAAGAGGTACTCAGCAGTTACCGCCAATCCAAGAACACTGTTAAGACAAGGTAGGATAATATCCCCCTTAATGTTCTGTGAACTAAATCCTCCTTACGATAACATTATGCAAAGCTTGTACTAGGTTAATGTCAGCGTAAAGTTCAATAGCAACGCGGTATATTGGATGAAGGCTCAATAACGCCGAATGATGTGATCTGTGAAACACCGTCAATCGTGTGAAATGGTTGGCGTGATATATTTATAGGGTGCGTTAATGTGTCTATATATAGAGAGATGAAAAACATGTGTGCGTGCGTGCGCGCGCGCGCGCGTGAGTGTGTGTGTGTGTGTGTGTGTGTGTGTGTGTGTGTGTGTGTGTGTGTGTGTGTGTGTGTGTGTGTGTGTGTGTGTGTGTGTGTGTGTGCAGTTCCGGGATCATATTTTAGTACACGTATTGGGTCCCACTCTTGTACAACTGGCAACGACTTCAATGTAAACATAGCGTAAATAGTATTTTTATGAATGGGGCGAAACCCTAGGTTGTTTGTAACAGAGTATGATTGGTAGAATATAATCAACAAATAAATTAATTGATATCTGTTTTTGGGAACTACATAAGCCATTTAATATTTCGTTGTCTTCGGTGTCTAACAAAACGCGTAATATTAGTTATCCCTGACTTTGTAGAGGATTTTTAAAAAATGGTTTTTATAGGAATCGCTTATCAAAACGGCAACACATGAAGGTGAGGTGGCATTTCTCCCTTCATTGAACACCTCAAATATCAATTATAACTACCACAAATATCAAGTATGAAATATTTCTTGAAATCTGAAAATGTATCTAAAATAAATAAAAAGCTCTGCAGAATCGCTGAGACATTGTAAATGCTTCTCGTGGCTGCACCATCTAGTAGCGGCTAATCGAACTACTGAAGTGCCTGAGTTTTCTTCTTTTCGCCAGAACATTATTAAGCCTACATTCTATTCAGTAAGCAGAAAACATGCTACATTATGTTGTTTATTACAGGACATTAACTGAAGGCAAAACTACAATAGGGCTACAGTGATATATATATATATATATATATATATATATATATATATATATATGATTTATCATTGTGTGTGTGTGTGTATGTGTGTGTGTGTGTGTGTGTGTGTGTGTGTGTGTGTGTGTGTGTGTGTGTGTGTGTGCGTTAGTGTGTGAGTGTGTGTGTGTGTTATTAAAACAGTATGTATAATTCGCTTCGGTTATTTGAATGCTCTTTATCCTTTGCCAAAATCTGATCATAATTTTTGCTATTACTATTCCATTAATCTTGGCGGTTTTGTGAGAAGACGTATCCACATTCGATCGGCTGACCGAGAGAATACAGGTTTGCTTGTTTCAACTCGAGCAACTACTAGCTGGGCGGCTCCAAAGAGAGTGAATATCAGCAGTCTAAGAACTCTTCATTTGTCGTTATTCCTTCTGTTTGTCTATGCACGTGTGTTTACAGTATATGCAATAGGTGTAGATAAAGTTGACATACTTGTCATTTACCACAAAATTAGATTTCATATATAATGTTAATAGTTTTATGAACTAACAAAGTGACTTGAGTATTTTCTTTGCATCTGATGCAAACACTAATTTAGTAACAGAACATATTTTGCGGTATGATCATTTTAGAACATTAACTGAACGCAAAACAGAACTAGGACTACAGTAAATACATGGATGACATCGGTGTGTGTATGCGCGAGTGTGTGGAGGGATTGAAGTTGTGAAACATTTTAGGTAGAATGTTCTATTTCATACACATCTTGAACCCTTTCGCGCGCAAAACACCATAGCATGTAGTTGACAACAGGAAAACAGAATAAATAAGTAAGGTATATATATATATATATATATATATATATTGGGGGGAGGGGCTTTAATTAATCAAGTAATTGGTAGGATGCTTACTGATTTTGATATTGTTACTGTTTTATTAAAAAAAAAAAAAAAAAGTGTTGATAATTTTAGAAAAGGAAGACAAATGCTGTGGGTGTCATACTTCGTTATTCATATCCTTGCCTAATCCGCGGGACAGAGATCACGTTTGTGTCAAGTTCCTTATTCCTTCGCAAAACTTCTCATTCCCGCTTAGTATGATCCACTGACTGTCTGGTACGTTCTTTTATCAGCGGTTTCCCAAACATGGACAATATTCGCCCAGATATTTTTTATTGAGTTTGAGCCACATGCCTTACTTAGCCACAGAACCTCCACTTCGTAACTGCCCTAGACAAGTGTATAGGACAGATCTCCTGCTGATATGGTTGTCTGCGTACTGATAGGAGGAACATTTCTGCTAAAAAAATCGATATATTTG
>NC_061830.1:26296894-26306894 GCF_019202785.1 Penaeus chinensis | reverse complement strand
ATGAGAGAGAGAGAGAGAGAGAGAGAGAGAGAGAGAGAGAGAGAGAGAGAGAGAGAGAGAGAGAGAGAGAGAGAGTGAGTGTTAAATGCTCTGGAATCTTACCTGGAAATATGTTATACACACGTATAAGGAAACACAGAGAAAACATTGGTTATTATTTCTTCGCGTAAATTTAGTCTTGTTATGGGGTCACCTCCCTAAAATAGCATTGTTTTTACGCAAGTTTTATAACAGTAATGGCAATCTCTCTCTCTCTCTCTCTCTCTCTCACTTTCTCTCTCTCTCTCTCTCTCTCTCTCTCTATATATATATATATATATATATATATATATATATATACATATATATATATAAATATACATATATATATATATATAACTTTCTCATAATGTATCTTGATCTATCTTTCTTTCTCCTTTCCGCCATCCTACTCTACATAGAAAAATAACGAATAATACAAATTGTCTTTCTTTGAATAGAAACTTAACATTTACCTTCACACGAAAAGAAATATATTAAGGAAAATTAAAAAATATTCAGCACATCCGAACTGAGAAACTTATTATTGTGTCTTTCATTTACACATTAACGATTCTTTTGCCATAACCCTCCCATTCATATATGTATATATATATATATATATATATATATATATATACCTAAGCCCATTACATTTTCATATTTTATTTCGAGTTGCTTGTATGACGTTCTTCTTGTGTATTTACTTTACTTTCATCAGTTCTTTTCAAACCAGAATTGACATGTATAACACTAGCCACTGGCCGCGGTAGCCGAGTAGCTAGAGCGTCGGACTCAAAGACTGTCACGACAATCTGAGTTCGAAAGTTCGAGTCACCGGCCGGCGCGTTGTCCCCTGGGCAAGGAACTTCACCTCGATCGCCTACCGTCACGGAAGTCCACAATCCAGTGGAATGTCCCGTGGCGGTCCCAATTCAACCCCGATGAATGGGGAGAGTTGACGGCAGGAAGGGCATCCGGTCGTAAAAACGTGCCAAACCATAATAAAGATGTGGATACAAAGGGTAGAGGAAGAAAATCCGCACCGGCGACCCCGACTAGGGATTAAAGCCAGAAGAAGAAGAAAAAAAAAAAAGCTAGGTATAACAGATGAATATTATTCCAGCTTTCTTTTCTGCTTGCACAATTTACACTTCATGTATTTGAATTATCATAGGCGTAGACTGATCTACATTTCCCTTGAAAATTTCTCTGATTTTTAATTCAAGATTTCCTGCTAAGAGACCCGCTTCTCATTCTACTTTCGTGAGTTCCGCTTTGCTTTCAGTCACATTGATGGTCTTCCTTGCCGCCTAACACGAAATAACATCATCGCTAAAAGTTTTACGAGTATTTTGATGTTGTACAGTAAGTTCAACTCAAGGAGCACATGATCCTGGTCGTGAAAATCATCGCACGGTTCATTCCAATATCATTTTCATCAATTTACTGCATTCTATTAAAGGCTGCGAGCTACTTTGGTTGATCACAAGAATGCTTGCAGAATGGATGCAACATAGGCAAATGATACAAGAATACTTACAATGATTGTGTGTTTCAGGCTCTCTTAATTATAACTAGTTAGCAATTAAAAGGTATCTCCTTTTTCACATAAGTGGCGTTGTTTTTTTAGTTCCATTATTTTTACTAGTGTATGCAGACTGAGGTCACATGTGAGGAAACTATTTAACCCTAATATATTCACTTTCTTAAAAAGAATTCTTAAAGTAAATAAAATCCAATAATATATTTTTTTTTTTCAAATATCAAGAACCCTTACAACCTGACAGCAGTTCCCTCCCTGAGCAAACCTAGGGCCAGTCCTCCTGTCGCGCGACGGTCTCGGCGGAATCGAACGCATGAGTAGCGTTCTGCGCCTCAGAATCCGAACGAAGCCTCACCTTGTTTTTCGGAGCATCGCATTTCGTGATTGGCAATTGCCCTCAAAGTGAGCTCGTCAATTTGAGCCGATGCTCCGGAGAGTGAAACAAACTGAAGACTGTATATAGGGAAAATATTGTAGATCTGAGAATGAGAGAGAGAGAGAGAGGGAGGGGGAGAGAACGAGAGAGAGAGAGAGAGAGAGAGAGAGAGAGAGAGAGAGAGAGAGAGAGAGAGAGAGAGAGAGAGAGAGAGAGGGGGGGGGGGGGGATGGAGGAAGGGAGGAAGGGACAGACAGACAGATAGACAGTGACAGAAAGTAGGAGAAGGCCTTTAAATTCCCGAATAATAGCAGTGATTAAAACGATAATACCGTAACCCGAATATAACATTCTAATTGTTAAAGATGATGATGATTTTGACATCGATGCCATCGACGAAGATGGTGGTGGCGGCGATACTGATTATAAGATGATAACACTTTATCAATAAGAATAATGATAATAACAATACTACTTCTTAATGATACTAGTAATGTTAATAGCAAGAATAGTCCTCGTAATCATCACCGTCACCATCAATATTATTGTTATCATTTTTTTCATCATCATTATTGCCATTACTTTTCTTATTATTATCAGTAGCATGGTAGAAAAAACCCACAATGTAAAACTAGATTTATTAAAAGTGAGACAACAGTTTCGGAATCCACTTGGATTCCATCTTCAGGTCTGAAGAGAAAAGGGAGAGGAGGGGGTATAAAACAGAGAGAGGAAAGGCAACGCGGAGACACGGGGCAGGTGAGGACAGACGGACGGAAACGAAGGGAGGTCAGATCAGTTCGGAGGGTAGGATGTACTGTGTGAAGGGTGGCCGGCATACGGGAGAAGGCGGAGGATGTGGGAAGCGAGGAGACTGTCGGCAGGAGAAAAGCCGCTGTTCAGGTTGAAATTAGGCAGCAGCTTTATTCAGGAGGATTCCACCAGTCTGCGGGCGTGGACGTCAGCGGAAGGAAAGATAATTCGCGCCGCTAACCAGTCCATCTGATGGCCTGTATCCCACTGATGGCAAAATAGAGCGTTGTTGTTGTGTCCCCTGGAAACAGCGTACTTATGTTGAGACAGGCGCTTAGTGAGACTGGCGCCCGTCTCGCCAAAGTATTGTTTGTCACAGGAGGTACAAGGACTAGCATAGGTGCCCACCTTCGAGGAAGAGGGAGGGCTGGTGTGGACCAGGTTACGATGGAGAGTCGTATTATTTTTTTTTTTTTTATTATCATTATCATCATCTTTTATAATAGCTATTATAATTCTTGTTATTAAACTTGTTTTATAATTATTATTGTTATTAGTATCATTAGCATTAGTAGTTTTTTATTATTATTATTATCATTATCACTTTTATATTTACTACTATTATTCTTGTTATTATCATTATCATCATTATTATTGTTGTTATTATTAGTATCATTAGTATCATTAGTATTCTTGTTGTTGCTGTTGTTGTTATTGTTGTTGTTGTTATTGCTGTTGTTGTTATCATTTTTAACATTGATATTAGCATTATTATTATTATTATCATTATTATTATTATTATTATTATCATTATCATTATTATTGTAAGGATGGTTGTTGGTCTATAATGAGAATCCCGACTTAAACCCCAGAAAGGTGAAGCGAGAACGGCTTGGGGACGTAAGTAAGAGTCCTGTTCACTCCCCTGCACAACTTGATACAGATCCTGGGCCTGTAAAATGGTAGCGAGCAGTGGCCTTGTGGCTCAACCTATCATTTAAAATACGACAAATAAAAGATAAAAGATAATTGAATGATGGAACTGCACAAACTGTAAAGCAAGAACACATTCTAAAATTGCGTTACTTTACTTAAATACCACAAGATAAGAAAAATAAACTAAATATTAATTCTAAACTCAAAAGGGGACTGAAAGTTAAAAAACGAAGCGCAACAAACGAATCCTAAAAGCGCTTAAAACCATGAAAACTATAAAACACAAATATGAAAGACAGCGTCCAGCAAATGACCCAGGCAAGTAGTGGGAAGGTTTCTCAGTACAACCCCCCCCCCCCAATCCTTTGCCCGTTGTTGTCGTGGGGGGGGGCTTAGGAGACGAAGACTGAGACCCAATGATGGAGAACTCCTCAACCTTGGGACTCAGCCATCGACTCAACTAATTTTGCATAGTCTTTTTCCCACTCATACTTTTCGTTTCAGTTTCTTCACCAATCCCTTCTATCCACCTCGTAAGGTGTGAGAGACGTGCTGAAAGGATGAAAGGCTGACTTTATGTCAGTCCTGAACGGCCTGAGGGAACCATGGGCACGGTATTCCCCTGCCATACCTGGCCCTTACCCCTCAAGGGGACCCTGAAGGGTGGACTATTTTTTTCCCCAACATACTCCAGGCTTATCGTGGCCAATAATGAAGATGTAACCCCAATCTTAGGGGCAATGAGGCTTGCCCCTTTATCAAATAGCCCCAATCCCAGCTCTCCTTTGACCACGGCTCCGAACACTGCAACAACTTCCCCATCATCAATGCATACTAGTACAGTATCAACCCTAATCAACAACCAACCCCCAGGAGACATTTCTACTCTCCCAACATGCTCAACTTCAACGCTTTTACTCCCACAACCTTCTTCATCAACCATCCCATCTCCCCTTATTACTACCTTACAACCTTATTGCCCACCTCCCCGTAACACTACCCCCCTCAACACTACTCCCTCCTCCACACGTCCCCGCACTTCTACTACCCCCACCTCTACAAGAATCCTAAATATTCTATTTAGCCCAGCCAAATGGGAACGATTTTTCGTGATCCCTCCCACAGCTCCCTACTCTCAAAACACCCTCCTCTTCCAACAATGCCTCCAAAAACAAGTAGGCAAAGTCTCTTTCCGTAGCCGACGCGACCACTCCCGTCTCGACACAGTAACAACTGAAAACGAAGCTATAACATTAACAAAACTAACTGATCTATGTGGTAATCCCATCCCTACAGAACCTCATCCAACCCTCAATACTTGCACTAGAACTGTCTCTATCTCCCCAACAGATTGCCCAATCTATGACAAAGAATGGTCAGATTGTGGAGAGGACTTACTCGCTTGTCTCACAGACTATGATGCAATATATGTACAATGCTACTCCATTCCTCCCAGAGGAAATCGTAAGAAATCCATCAACATTGCCAAAATTACTTTCCGTAGACATGACCTTCCCTTAAATGTTTACATAGGTGGGGAATCCCTACCTGTCCAACCATACCAACCTCCTCCTCATCAGTGCCAAAATTGTTGGCATTTAGGACATCCTGCCAAACATTGCCGTTCCACAGCCAGATGCCCGCTATGTGCCCAACCTGGCCATACTCGATCAAATTGCTCTGCACAATCACGCACATGTGCAAACTGTGGCGGCCCCCATAATGTATTTTATAAAGGCTGCCCCACCTACAAATTTGAGTCTGAGGTAGCAACTCTCAGATTCAGACTTGGACTCACTCTACGTGAAGCCAGACAGGAAGCACGTCAACAAGGCTTTTCTCTTACCCCCTACTCCAGTAATGTCGCTCACTCTGCCAATCCCCCTACCTCCCAAGCTCCTACACCCTCTCCTAAACCCAACCCCCCTCCATCTAACTTCCCCTCTTCTACCTCCTACCTTCCCCAGTCAAATTCTTTTGCCATCCTAAACCCAGACACTCCAATCTCTACCCAATCGAATTCTTTTGCTATCCTAAATCCAGACACCCCAATCTCTACTACAGCCCCAACACCTTCCCCTCTCCCTCCCCGCACTACCCGCAGCAGACAGAATAAACGTTCCACCCCCTCTTCCCCTACCTCACAATCACCTCCACTTTCCTTTGCCCCTATTCAGACACCAGACTTCTCTTCCCCCCCTGACAAGAAAACCTTTATCTCACAAAACTCCCCAACCAACTCCACTACAGAAACTCTTGAAGATATCCAGAACTACATAATCGAGTCCCAAACTAATACTCATCCACCTTCAAATTCTACAACTCCCGCTCCCTCCACACTCAAAGTGACTGCCGATATCCATCCTCCTCCTACTCATATTCTCCCTACACCCAATCCTCCTACCCCATCCCAACAAAACCCATTCCCCCTGACTCCAGCCCAACCTATATCAACCCTCCCACTATCCCCTCTATCCCTTCCACTCCCTCCTGGATATACACGTGAAACCCTCATGTCACAAGTACTCTCTTCCCCAGACCCTCTACCTCCCTACACCCCTCCTGATACAACACCACCTCCCCAACCTCATTCTTTATCACACCCTCTAGCACCTTCCCCTTCAAATTCTCCAACACGCACTGCAATCTTTGCCACTAAATCAACGAAAGTATAACTATCCTTCATTAGAACATTCGCGGTTTACGAATGTTCCTCTTTCAGTCCCACATATTCTATTGTCATGCCCACGTCCTCCCTACATAGACATCCCAACTTATCATACATCCTTACAGAATCTCACACTTTCTGCTTTGACAACCTGTTTTCCTTCCTCAAACGCATATATATCCTTCACATGATCTAACCCCTTTACATTACCACATTCGACCCTAACCCATTCACTCACCAATTCCTTAACCCAGCTTTAACAACTAATCACTAACCCAACCATCCTTCACAAACATTAACTATAGTGCTATATGACCTTAGATGTCTAGCACATTTATTGCTTTTAACTATTAACCAATTAACCAATTCTCAGTACAACCCTTGTTCTGGTGACGTCTCAGGCTGAAGCAAATCCAGAGGCGGTGACACAAACACAATTTCAGATAGATCTCTTTATCGGCGGTTCCGTATTCATACAAGCGTCTGATGTCATTGTCTTATTATCATAATTTTTATAAATAGGCATATTTAAAATGTAGAAATTACATGCCACGTAGAAAAACAAAAAAGGATAATAAAAGACTAAGACAGATAATTAAAACCTTTAAAAAATAAAACTTCTTAAAAAGTACTGACGTCATTGACATCATTCAAAAGCTAAGAGGACGATGTCAATAACTTAGAACGTAAATAAAAACATTTACAGAGTTAAATCATATAATCAATATACAAATACATATAATAGAAATACAAGTTTACAAGATAAAGGGGACCTCATCATGCTCGTCTAGAAATCGAGAAAAACGCTAAAATAAGAATCCGAAAAAAATAATTTGTAATCTAAAAAAGAACAATCAAAATGATAAAAAATCACTAAATAAAATAGTACAGAGCCAAACTTACACAGAACTTAAACAATAAAAGATCAATCCCTACTGAAAAAAACGAAACAAAACACAGGAAACGTGATCAACGCGACTTGCAAAAAGGGAAACTTAACTAAATGTAAGTCGGGGTAAAACCAGTAAAAATATTGTCCCAAATAGGGGAAATGGGGATCATCTTGACACCCCATTTGGATTCTGCACAGTTTTCCCATAGCTATGGCTCGAAGCAGAAAGTGGAGACAACTTGAAACAAGAGAAAGGTTGGCCTGAGCCCCATTACTTGCCTAAACAAACTAACATAGTGCAGACAGCTAAAAGTTTCTTGCGCATTAAATCATAAAAAGACATTACAAATAATACAAAAGGAGTCAGTGCTGCATCATTTGCTCATCAGAGTGCAGGTTTCTCGAGGGGCGCGTCTCGGCAATCACGCCTATTGGCATCAAACTCTGGCTCCATCACTATAGAGGTCAACACAGCAACCCAAGGGTCATCTGGGTTGGTGGGTTCAGATCATCTATATCACCATCCTCCTTTACATCACCGTCACTAGTGCCATGTGACATTTCTGCCGGTGGTTGATAAGCCTTCAGGAGATTCGGGTGGCTTTTAACTGGACTTCATTTCGAGGTCTTTAATCTCAAAGGCAACTGAACCTAGACGTCTTGTAATCCTGGCGTTTTATTTCCTGGTGAGAGGGGGTAAACCGCTGGTGTTGGTGCCGTTCCTCAAAGTACCACACTAATGCACCTTCTGTCAGCTGGAATTCCACCTTCTTGCCTGTGTCATAATGTTTTCCATTTCTTTGATGTGCTTCCTTAGAGGCTTTCACAGCTGCTTGGCGGGCCTCTCGCAAACATGCTTGCAACTTTGTTTTCATCAAACACGGCTTCATTCATGAGACCAATTGGAAAGTTGGCATGGCAGCCTGTTAGCATATACAAGGGTTGCTCTCCAATCGTCCAATTAATAGTTGAATTGATCTGCAGCCGCAACTCAAGAACAAATTACTGCCAGGTTCATTCACGAATGTGGTAAGATTTCACCACACAATTTGTGCACTCCATAATTCTCTTCAGGATGGTAATGAATGGTGTAGTGTAGTGGTTTTTGGCGGGCACTATCCTAGTGAGTTCCTGGAACAGCCTACTTAGAAACTGGACTCCATTGTCGGTCTAGATAACCGAAGGAGGTCCAGAAAGGCTTGGTGAACAGCACCAACAGCAATCTCCTCAGTGGTATGATCTGCAAATAGCATGAATGCTGGTCTATGATGGATAATGCCCAGCAGACCAGAATGCTAGGCCCAAAGGTTATAACATCCAATGACTTGTTCCAATGGAAATCTCGCCAATTGTGTGTCAGCCACAGAAACCTTCTGCCTGTCACCTCTAGTTCGATGGCAAATCTCACAACACTCTACATAATATCATACATTTTACATCATGTGTCAAGTTCATCTTGACACATGTTGTGATTGGCCGTCACACCACGTAGGGAAGAACTCATCTCGGGTATGCTCAGGATCTTCCGCAATAATAGATCATCCATAATTGGTCATCTCCCCGCATGGGGGAACGAGGATGTCGCCGTTAACACCGTCGGGAAGGATAAAAGGGGCATCGGCCGGTTTTTCGATAGTCGACTCTCCCCTCTGGTTATGTGCCCCCGCCTCCCTGGATGCGGTGCCTGCTCAAGTGTTTTCTTATGACTAAATGTAGTGACTAAATGTGTGGTACATTGCTTGTGATTAAGTGCAGTGACTATGGTATAGTGCTCGTAACGAAGGGCAGTGACTAATATGTGGTACAGTGCTTGTGACTAAGTGCAGTGACAGCGTGGTGCGGTGCTCGTGACGCAATGCTGTGACTGATACGTGGTAAAGTGATTGTGACCGTGTGATATAAGCTCATTATCCTGTGCCCTTGTACTTCTGTTTATGTGTTAATGTTATATGCCACATGTATCACCATTACCTGAATAAAGGGGTTATTAATCTTGGCTTTGCCTTTGCAGCTTACCCTTTCTGATCCCTTATTGAAGAACCTGACAGCATGTTTGGCATGTTTTTGCATTTTGAAATGTTCGATGGAAGCTAGTGGAGGCAGGTATGATGCTTTTAATGCTGAGTTTCGTAGAGTGACTGGAACCGCTAGTCGGTAAGCAATCAGATCTGGTAGATCTAATTGCCAATGAGAGCAACTGCAAGGTCTCCTCGAGATCCTGAAGGATCGTTGAAGTCAATATAGAACTTGAGAGTTCTTCTTCACTTACCCAGGGTGATATTCAATGACCCCTGTGTGAAGCTTGGAGTCAGACTGCTCTCTAATGACTTGCCATGGTGATTGAGGCAATCTCAATTGTCAGATACAAATAGGTTTGGTATCTCCTGTATCGATATGATGCTTAATCCCAGGAACTAAACCTACTGCTTCCTCACCACGATCAAAGAGCCCCTTGAAACGACAAGGCAGCTCAGTCATCTGATGGCAATGGGGGTCATCAAAGTGACTAAACTCTGTCACCTGGTGATCATTCTGGCATGCATCATGCTCCAGGAGTGTGACGGTATGGGGCCACATTAGAAGCTATTGTGAGTATTTGTTCCATGGAAGCTACACCAGAGATTATGGGATGGAGTAGGCTGTGGGGTGTTCATTCTCTCCAACTGTGCAACTATAGGGCAAGCATACAAGTCCCAAACTCTTGGTGATCATGATAACAGCAGCGGTCACGGTCGTCATCCAGGGGGAAACTCATTTGGGGACTGGTGTCGTGTAGCTGACTCATGCCTGGTCCAATTTCCTGGAGTTCCA
>NC_061830.1:26286894-26289394 GCF_019202785.1 Penaeus chinensis | reverse complement strand
TATCCTTTCTTATACTTTATCAATATCATTTCCATCAGCCCACAGGCAAGGCCTCTCAGGGCCCAATGCGAAAGGTATTTGTTAGTCCCTGAATGTAAACCGCGCAGCCCAATTAAAAGAATATTGTTGACCATGCCATTTTTTGAGTATGGAGAAAGTAAATGTAATCAATAAACATTTAGGTTTGAAATATATTTCTTCAAAACAGAATTTCGAGAAGCTAGCATTTTGATCTGAAACATTTTCCTTTCAAACATAAATCCCTGGAATTACAAGAATACCTATCTATCGTTTTACCATGAAACTTATATCAAACTGTATTTTAAAAGCATGTAGGATTATGCAAATCAAAATTATCCTTTCATTTTTTTCTTGCTTGCAACCAGACTTTTATATTTTCTTTTTAATGACAAGCTTTTCAATGTTAGGATATTACGCATATTACTTTCTACTGCAAGTTGATATCTCTGTTTCGAGGGTATTTCCCTGCATGTGACAGATTTAGGTATGAACCAATCATACTGCCCCAAACTTTTTCCAAAATAGACCGCTGGTACACAAGAATTGTATATTGCCAAACGTTATGTACCTCTGTACATCCTGTGAAACCACCTAAAAAATCGCCGTGGACCACCAGTTGAGAACCACTGTGTGTGTGATAGGGTCAGATCGTTTGCATAACGAAACGAAAATATGACGGTAGAAATGTTAAAATCATAAACAATATTCAATATCAGTAACAAACATGTAAATCTCTGTAAATCACACACACACATACTCGTGCGCGCGCGCACACACACACACACACACACACACACACACACACACACACACACACACACACACACACACACACAATTCACAATCCTTGTAAGCTGTCGAAAGAGTTCATGAAAATAAATTGTGTTATTTGGGTTGGAATAAATATAGAGAAATTTCACTGATGTAAATGTATGTCAAAATTTAATATCTTTGCTAGCCAAAGCTCTAAAATTTAGTTTTCCCTCCCAAATTAAACTTTACTCATTTTGTTTTATCTTTTAAAGACTTATTGAATTATGATGTATCATTTTTTTTTATTCCCCTTTTGAAGAAACTCATTATAATTGAGTATACAATATAGAGCACTTTTACTTTTTAAGTGATTTGATAAACATATTCAATGCAAATGATTGTGTACTTGCCCGTTTTGATGTCTCCAACTTATTTACAAATGGACCACTAGATGAGACTCAGATAAAGTCAATTTCAAAAACTTTTGGATATAGCAACTAAGGACACCTGCATAAACAGATGGAAGAAGTAGCAATGGGCATTCCTTTAGGCCCTACCCTTACCAATATTTTTGTGCTATTCGAAAGAAATAGCACAAGAATGCCTTACCTCCTTTACACCTTGTTGTTATTTTCGTTGTGTAGATGATACTTTATTGTTATCCAAATCAAGTGATCATATTAAGAAATTGTTTTAATGCAAAGCACCCCAATATAAAATTTTAACATGAACCTGCGTCTCATAGTTGCCTAGCCTTTTTAGATACCAACATTTCCTGTGAATATAAAAGCAACTTAGTGTCAATCTTAATATATAGAGCATTCAGTAGATCAAGTAATTATTTCAATTACCAAAGAACATAATCTTTATGAAATTACCATATTTAGGCTCTTTTTTACAATCTTGAAAGGATATTGCTTAGAATTGTTCAGGATGATTGCAGCACAGTAAAGTTAAAAATCCTTTATACATCTATTATAACTACAACTTTTTGAAATTAAAAGATAAAATCCCTAAATCTCCCTTTTTCTCTTCCATTGTATATAGGTTCTCGTGTGATAGTTTTAATGCAATCTATGTGGGAAAAACGAGTTGTTTAAGCGTATGAAGGAACATAAAGGTTTCTAATATAGAAATGAGGGATTAAAACTCACAAACCCAACAAAGTCCTCGGTCATTCTTTGAAAGAAAATCATTCCTCTCTTATAGTAATAATGAAATTCTTTCCTTCTTTCAATTTGATCTGAATTTAAACATTTCAAAACGTCTATGGATTTGGAAACTAAACCCTAACCTTATTGAATAGCTTTCCTCTATTAACACTGATTTTTTAAATATATTTGTTCCATATTATTCAGGTTTAATTTTTTACAGTTTTTGAATAGGTGGAATTTTTGTTTTAAAACCGCCCAGACATTCTGCTCCCTCCATGGGGCTCAGCTGATGGATGTGGCTGCCTAGCTTTTCCTTTGTCTTATAGAAGTTTTGTGGTCATATAGTATAATTTATTCGTTATTAGCTTTAGATTCTCAGCACATGTTTTAATTCGACTAAATGCAATGTTGTGTTGATATAATATACTGATTTGTTCTCTCGGCTTTTGCATTTGATAACACTTATACGCCATTTCATTTCAATTTTCCTTGTAAAATAATGTATTACCAATAGTTTTTGGTTGATTTTCTTGTCACCAATATATTTATATTCTATATATATATATATATCT
>NC_061830.1:26274394-26276894 GCF_019202785.1 Penaeus chinensis | reverse complement strand
TTAAAGCTATTTCAGAAGTTTACTGATACATTAAGAGGACATGTGTGACCTTTTTTTTTTTTTGTAGATTTCATACCCACAAACGACATTTTAAAACGACCTAAAGTATCACACTTAGTTTATCAGTTTAAATTAATTCCTTGTTAATTTGTTACAAGATGAAAGAACAACAAAAATTTGCCTTGCTTTTACACAATAATCTTTCGATTTTAGATTATGTATAGACAAAAGATAGATGTTTTCAAAATAGTAGATTGCTTATGCTACAGTATTTCTGCCTTCATTATGAGCACCATATTTATGTATGAAAGTTATTTATAATTCACGAAGGCTGGTTACCATATAAATTGACTGAATAGAAGGATTATTTAATGTATCATAATTCAACGTATTTACTAACTGGCCAAATCCCAATGTAAGGCTCACACAATGTCAGGGTTCGTTTTCGGAATCAGAGCGGTCAGGTCAACAGACACACACTAGAGCAGTGCTGCCAGATTTGGGGAATTTTCCCTAGTTTTGGGGAAATCATGATGTTGATGGGGAAATGGGGAATTCATGCCCATTTTTGGGGAATTTTCATATGCGACTTCGGATTTACTAGAAAAAATGGGGACTTTTCATTGTGGAGCAGCATTTTCTCTTAGTTTGGTAATTCTTCAATACATCAATATAAATAATATGATAAATAATAACTTTAACGGATGTATCTATGGAAATATACTAATTTTAAGATGAAGAGGTAGCCACTAGTAGGAAACAGACAAGTGATAACGGAGTGGAAGTGAGTGGACGCGTCCAGTTCGCGAGACAGCTCCCTTACTGTGACTGTACCACTCACTGCCACCCGTGACCCACGCCATGGGCCACACGAGTCACGACACACCACACCAACTTCAATCATGTATATGATACAGGATTAAGGTTAACTAAGCAGTGCTACATTTAAGTTTAAAGTTATAATAAGTTTTGAGAGAAGTGTACTACCTATGTTTTTCATTTTGTATTTAAGTTTTCATATTAAAAGTGTGTTCAGCATAGATATAATTGGATCTTCAGTTAACTATGCCAGTATCCTATTGTCCATACTACTAGTAGAAAGAAATTGGTATTTTTTTTAGCTATAACTCAAATAAAACTCAATTAAAACCAAACTTTTTGAAATGGGGAAATTTTGTCCAAAATGGGGAATTTTGGCACTCGGATTTGGGGAAATGTGAGTTATTGCATCTGGCAGCACTGCACCAGAGGAAACATTTCAAAGGGTTTAACTACAAGCAATAATTATACAACATAGATCAGAATATATACAGGCAGAAGGCACAGGATCCGGCGGAGCAGGCGCAGTCACAAGGCGGAAGGGAGTACACAGGTCAAGGTCACGAGACAACTACTAAATTTTTGGCTGATGTTGCTGTTAGGCGACCTGTGGTGTAATGGTTTGGCATCCCCGTTTCCCTTTATTTTTTTTCATCAAAATCGCAATATTTTGACAATGTAATGTACGTTGTGGAATATTCTACAGTAAAAATAAAAGTGACACGCCACGAGCACATACGTTAGATTACGATAAATTTTCATCAAGTAAATGTAAAAAAATTGACATTTTAGAAAGTACATAAGCTTTCTCTGCATTTCCTAAGGTTTTATAATTGCACGAACCGATGAAACATAATTGGACTGAGCAGACAGCGTCCTTCCACACAAAAATAACATGCGCGAACATAGAAGGCGTATAACAAAAAAAAGAAAAATTAAAAACAAATATAATTCCACAAGAGGTGCTTATATATAATATATATATATATATATATATATATATATATATATATATTTAGAGAGAGAGAGAGAGAGAGAGAGAGAGAGAGAGAGAGAGAGAGAGAGAGAGAGAGAGAGAGAGAGAGAGAGAGAGAGAGAGAGAGAGATTGAGAGAGATAAAGACAAAGATAAAGAGAGAGAAGCAGACGGAAAGACAGACAGACAGATACATAAATCCGTTTCTAGATAAGGCGGAGCCGTCACGGAAGACGAGCTAAAATGAAACGTCTGGTCTCAGGATGCTCTAGCTCAGTAATGAATTGAGGATTCTGGAGCATCTCCAATTTCTGCGTAATTCTAAGGTCTGTTTTGACAAATTCGGAAAGGCATGAACATATGTGTGTGTGTGTGTGTGTGTGTGTGTGTGTGTGTGTGTGTGTGTGTGTGTGTGTGTGTGTGTGTGTGTGTGTGTGTGTTCGTGTGTGTGTGTGTGTGTGTGTGTATTTATATATACATATATATATATATATATAAGAAAATATTTTAACTTGTTAGGAGGTTATTTGGGACGCATAAAAGGAGACGGAGAGAGACATGAACCCGAAAATTTGCAGAGGATATCATCTATAGATAGAGAGCAAGATGATAAACAAGTGATTTTCTCGTGTAAGTGAATAGGCCAACAGAAGAAAATTAAGGAGTAATTTGCACAATATATACATACATACATACATACATACAT
>NC_061830.1:26256894-26259394 GCF_019202785.1 Penaeus chinensis | reverse complement strand
ATAATAATAATAATAATAATGATAATAATATAAATAGTAATGATAATAATAATAATGATGATGATGATAATAATAATAATAATAATAATAATAATAATAATAATAATAATAATAATAATAATAATAATAATAATAACAACAATAATATTAATAATAATAATAAGAATGACATAACAACAACAACAATAATGATAACAATAATGATAATAATTATAATATTGATGACCATACGGATGATCATGACTGGAATCATTAAAACAACAAAATCATCATTAATCTTAATAACAAAATTGTGATTGATAATAATAACAACAATAATGATTAGTAATTATAACAACAACGTTCAGAACAAAAATGAGAATTATACCATTACTAATGATGATATTACAAAGAACACCACCAACAACAAAATGCCACATTGTTTACACATCTTCAAAGTAATGCGAACTGAGCACCATAAAAAGGCAAGTTTCACTTTCTCCTCTGCGATAGTACCACGTAATTCTAACTCGTTACGGCTTCCCTTGAGCATCATCCCTCGTGTCGTCTAGAATAAAGCCCGGTTCAGTTTCTTTATAGGTATATGATGTTGTACATACCACACTGTCGTACTTCTTGTATTGGGCTTTTCGGCTCTGGGACGGCCACTGGATTTGAGATGATGGTGATGAATATAATCACGATTATGATGACAGTTTTGATGGTATTAATAATAATGAAAAGAATGCCGATAAAAATGGTAGCTTAAAACAGTAGTAATGTTGATAACGGCAGTAATGATGAGGATATGATGATAACGAGGATAATTTGACACCTCAAAAGTGACGTCAACGCGATCCACATTTCATAAAAGAAATATCGTGTGGAGTTGATAAGCTGCGAGGAATGTTCAGTGGTAGACCAAAACAACGTGGCAGGTCTTTTAAGGAATTCGGAAGAAAGGTCAACTGCAGCTGTAATCGGAGCAGAAAGCACTAACGACAAGTTTTAATTTAAGAGAGAATGAAGTGGGAAGAACCCAGGACAGTTTGGAAATTATGACTGTAGAAGCAATCAAAGAGAAAGCTTGACAATAGTTAAGGAGAGCAGACCTGGGAGTGGAAACAGAAGCGTTGTTTTGAACAGCTCGGGAGCAAACGCTTATAAGCAATTATCTCTTCATTATATCGACAAGACAGCCGATTCCGCTTTACAGAAAGTGGGGTTAGGAAGCAAAACCGTTGGTCATGTTACATGCGACTGTAAGAAACTGACTCAAAAGAAATACAAGAGGCGACATGACAACTTTAGGCGGATTGTATACTAGCTTATTGTTATTCACTAATATTATGATCGTTATCATTACCTAATGATTATCAGCCATTTACACAACTTATACTATCCGCTATCCTTGCTCTTCCTTTCGAATTTGCGTGTCTGCCTCTTTCCTTCTGCTGCGGGTTCGTTGAGAGAAAGCCTCACCTCTGAACTTACAGATGAGATTCTTGAATATTTAAAAAGACAAGCGCCGGATAACGGGTTTAAGCAGATTGTGTCAAATCTTTCGGTTTACGCGACGAACATCACTTTATGCAGTATTAATACCTGCAGGGAATTGTTAATTATTTGTGAGATATTTTGATATCTGCAATTAGTATTTTTCAGGTTTTGAATTCTTATGATTTCACTCTCTCATCAGGTTATAACTTAGTTATCTTTAGCTTCGGAGAATCTAATCTAAGTAGTAACTTTGAAACAACCGTTCACGGAATATTGAATTTCTAGCAAGGGAAATGTACAAATGATCAAGGCACTGTCTGCAGTGGTTATTCTGCACAGGAGGAGCTAGCTTTCATTTCCAAACTTCAGGGATTTCAATCAAGCATTTTTTGACTGCGTACAGTAACTCCTTAATCATACATACGAATCCTGGTTGAAAGCAGTGAGTGGGGTCAATTTACCGACTGGCGTAAGTCCTTCATGGTGTGCACTGTATAAAAATAGCGGCTTTTACCTTTCGTTATTATGGACTGTATTTTCAAATAGCCGCTCATATTTCTGTGCCACTTCCGCAGTTCATAGAGACATAGTAATTCATTTTAATTCCTTTGGCTATGTTTGCGATGGCAGAGTGAATTTAGTATTGCCTTTGAGTTATAAGCAGGTGTCCGTAGTAGAGCTCTTCTGTGTTGCTTGATCCAGATAACTTGCAGTATTATCTTTCGTTTCTTTGATGATTTTCTAATGAAATGTAACACTTTCTCGCATATTCCGTGTACATCTCATCTATATGTGTGTATATATATATGTGTGTGTGTGTGTGTGTGTGTGTGTGTGTGTGTGTGTGTGTGTGTGTGTGTTTGTGTGTGTGTGTTTGAGCGCCCATGTGTTTACATACATACTTACATACATACATATACATACAAACATATACTATTGGTCAAGATTGTTTCTTAATATATCCAGATGGATAACTTGATGAAATTAATCAAATATAATCAGACTTTTGTTAAGAAAAAAG
>NC_061830.1:26231894-26236894 GCF_019202785.1 Penaeus chinensis | reverse complement strand
CTGTGCGTTTGTGTGTGTGCGGGTGTGTGTGTTTGTGTGTATCTTTGTTTCTCTTTGATTTTTTGCTTGCTGCTTTCTGTTTTGTTTTCCCATTCAGCCAGCTGGCCCCAACCCCCCTCGCCACCCCCCCCCCCCCTGCCCACACCGCGAGGCCCTGCGTTGCACCTCGGATAAGATTCCCCCCAGTGACTTGTGGAGTGTTTGTTCAGCTGCCAACTTCCCCTGCCGGCCGGGAGGCTTGTCTTCAGTGCGCCTTCACAAAGCATTCGGACGCTTAGGGAGTTGTAATGCGCGGGAGATGACACGTGAGGCATTTTTGCTTTGCTTAATGCCAGATACTAATGTGTACATAAAATAAATAAAAATAAATAAATACCACACACACATATATATTTGAGTGTGTGTGTGTGTGTGTGTTTGTATGTGTGTGTGTATGTGTGTGTGTGTGTAAATACACACACATATTCATTCACACACAGGCACAATTGCAATTTCAGTTTTAATGATTAAATGATAAAAGTAACCTAGCTGAATGTCCAAAGCACGAAAACCAATGAATAAATAGCCTGTGAACACTGCGCAACTTTCCAGATATATTTCATACCTACACTATTTCCAGCGTGAAGCCATAATTTTTTTCTATTGTAGTATAAATTACTACTGTATATTTTTATACAAAACAGTAATATTTGACTACGTTGGATATGAATCCATTATTAAATTTTAGTCTTGCAAAGGTGCAACTCATGATATTCTGCAACGTCTTTCGACGTAGCGTAAAGAATAATACATTGTTTGGAAAGCTTAACCCATACTGCCAGGTAAATCACTAGGTCTACTGTAGTTAACTTTTGCAAATTTTGTTTGCACACACATGGCTCCACATATGCTGGGTTACCAATGACTCAATTAATATGTGACCTCACCTGATACCCCATTCCCTGAGTTTTCGATATTATTCCAAATACTATTAACATCGATAGTGTTATTATTATCATTATTGACATTATGATTATCATAAAGTGATTACTTGTTTGTTGGATTTTTTGCCTATCCTGAATCCTATCTAGATAAGGTCATAAAGTTTTGTTTCCTTTGGAAAAATAATTACTTTAAAAATTATTATGTTATCATCTGATAGCAGATTTGATATGAAAGGCATATTATTTTTATTCTATGGTAGTTTTTTTTTACAGATCTGTCTACTGCTGTTCTAATAATGTCATGTTATTTAAAGAATGGGATATTGGAAGGCGACTTCACAATGAGGGACTGTTGATTTTATTTTTCAAAGTATGGGTGAGGTGGGTCAGTCTAGTGGCGCTGAAACTGACCCGAGTAAACACCACTCTTCTGCCTCCCACTTTTTTTTTATGTTGCTGATTTTTGGCTTAGTCCGTGTCTATTATCGAGTGGACTATCCTGCAGATAGTCCACTCGCTGATAGACACGGACTAAGCCAAAAATTAACCTCAAATGACATCTGGGCGAAGATGCATCTGTGCCTATACATTCATCCATCTGGGAGCCGTCGGTGTATGTGGAAAAAAAATATATATATATTAAGAACACGATGAAAAAGTTAAAGATGCATAATAAGGATCTCTCTAAATCCCTGGCATACCTCCACCTCCAGCGCCATGGCCTTGGCTGATGGAAGCCAATTAGCCATGATAGTAAATGTGGGAGTTTCCCATGATGTAATATTTGAATTGTGAGGTGTTCTTTTGCTCTGTGGCTATTGGTATATACATAAGTGTGGGTTCGCAGTGTCTAGATGCTATGTTGTGGTAGTGTGAAGCATCTAGGCACAAACAAACAAGCAAACAAGTAAGAAGAAAAAAAAAAGAAGACCGAGTATAATCTTCACTCTATGACGTTCAGCCTTTGGGTTTTCTTTTATTCAGACTAAGAATTGTTTAGTGTTTATTTACAATTACCAGAAAAGGTAAAGTAACATGCTTAAATGCATGTCGAAAACATTTATGTTTAATAAAATAAATGCAAAATATTGGTTAAAACCACTTCTTACGACTGTTAATATTGAATAAAAAGTAAAGTCATTATTATTAACTGATTAAGATTATTTGGAGATATCTGTGAAACAAATAAGTGAGAAAAAAAAGGATCACGTCCAGCTCCTCAGAAAAAGCAAATGTCAGCACACACAACTTAACTTCTCTCGGTTTCGGGGGCGTGGCCGCTTCACGGCGTTCCAGCTCACACAGGGGTAATGACACACAGGGTATCTGGTCCAGACTGAGTATATTTCGCGCCGTTTTTGGCGGTATTTATAGTGTTCGTGACGTCATGAACGACGTCACGAACTATACATCTTTCATATTTTTAGAATTGTAGATTTTACCCTACAGGTTAAAACACATGTTTTTACAGTGTAAGAAGAAAATAAAAAAGATAGCCCCAAGTTAAAATGCAATTAAAAATATCGAACAAAAAGATAAAAGTAAAAGATAATGAGTGTAAAATACTCGAAAGTTAGATAATAATGAAAATGAAATAAAATAACAATTAAATCAAGATACATAGAAAATCAAGTAAAGTAGACTTTCGAGTCTTGAGAACGAAATACAATGACTGTGTAAAATCAAACAAACAAACAAAAAAAAGGAAAGAAAACGGCTATAAAAAGGGGAAACTTCACTAAAACTACAAAAACAATAGACCGAAATAAAAGGCCAAGCGAAAAGATTAGACCTCCCCCAACAGAAAAAGGAGAGACGGTAGAGAGACCTATACCAATTTTATCGCCGAGGCCGTGGAGTCTACTGGCGAGAGACCTAATATCACGACCCTCCGGGCGCAAATGCTGAAGCTAAGCAGAGGGACTCGGCTCCCTGGCTATCTTGGCAGCATAAATACGAGCTTGCTGGCCGCGCCTGAGTCTGGGGGGAGGTATTCCTGACTCTACCTCAAGACGCTCGATACGATTACCTGTCTGGGCTCCAAGAAACACGCAAGAAATCTGCGTAGCATCCAAGCCTTTTTGATTTGAGCGTGCTACCATGACATACTAGTGGCTCATATTCTACATTATTATTAGGCTTTTATTTACAGCATTGCACTTTAACAGACTGAGTGTTCGTTAAAATTTACTCTTAAATTGACCGATGTGGCCTTTCCAACTGAGTAGACCAAACTGTAGCAGAGTTTGAATAGGTATTGGGCGATTGTTTAGATTAGCCCGATGTTCGGCGTCCTCCTCTTTCTTGTGGAATCATATCCAGAGCCAATTGGATGCGGTTTGTCGAGAATTCTGCGCTGCTGCTGCTGGAATGCCAATATGTTCAGTCATCGGCATACAGTGAGTGAGTATTTAGGATTCCGAAAAAAATAGTAAAATATCATTCATCATACACATAATGTTGTTAACGAGTCACCTCCTTGTGGTCTGCCTGAACAAATATGTCCGAAAAAGTAACATTGTTATAGAACAATTTGACAGAGAAAGTCAAGAACAGAATGAAATTTTGAATAAAACAAGGGAAGTTTCCACTTATCTAAAAACATCAAGTGTTTTGAGTTGGCCATATCACCATACCATGGCAAAAGCTTTTTCCCAGAACCAAGATCAAAAAATGAATATGACTCTCCAGTTTTACTGGTCAATCAAGAGTTTGGCATTCCTTTCGGAAACTGCAGAAAATTTCTGGAATTAAAAAATGTAGTCTACTGTTAACAATTCGTTCGATGACCTTGCATAAGCAACATGTAAACCCAACAAGGAGGTAGGAGATAGCGGATCCGAGATTTGCGACTCCTTTCAGTATGAGAAGGATATGGGCAATTTTTTTTTTTTCTTTTCCAGAATTCATTGCATACTTATAGCAGCTTAATCATGGCGCCATGTCATATCATCTCATATCGAATCTCGTCGGGGCCTGGGGACGTTCCTCTATAAGCTTAGAAGGTTCGGGCAAGCTCACTAATTGTTAGTTCTTGATTGTAATCCACAGTATCTCATGTGGCAAAGTGTATCGGTTGCATCTTAACCACTCCCTTGATGGTCATGAATACTTACTCAACATCGAGATTGACGCACTTGTCTTTATACGCCAAATTTAGATGCTGAAGGCGTTGTTGTTATCGCATGAATACTGAATAAAAATAGGAAGCTGATCGTCTGCCAACGAGTCAACAGTAGCGTGCCTTTGGCTGCTATTGTTGAAGATAAGTCAAGAATGATCAGATTGTTAAATAAAGCTCAAATTACAGATATTATCGTCTACTCTTGTAGAACTATCATCGTTCAGAGGGACCAAATCAGATTCATTAGTTAACTTCTTGCTCACTTCTACCATCTAGTCGCAGGGAACCCAAACATGTATCAACTAAAAAAAAAAAATATTCTGCGGCAGAATATCCTAAAAAAAAAATTTAAAAAAACACATCATAAATTACTATATTATCAGGTAGCCAATAACCTGAACATATAGTTAGATCTGTGTTATTGATTTTCACTTTGCATACGACAAATTTCAAAGAATAATCAACCATCACTTCAGTGAGAGGAAGGCTTTAGTGGATGTACATTAACGGTAACTGCCT
This sequence comes from Penaeus chinensis, assembly GCF_019202785.1. Taxonomy (NCBI): domain Eukaryota; kingdom Metazoa; phylum Arthropoda; class Malacostraca; order Decapoda; family Penaeidae; genus Penaeus; species Penaeus chinensis. Next base: position 26,232,328 of record NC_061830.1, on the reverse strand, counting down.
CCACCCTTTCCCTCTCAATCCTTCTGACCCAAATGAATAATTCCTCAGCGAGACAGTCTTGTCGGCGACAAGGTCAAATAAAAATATAGTTCCTGGAGAACTATAATGCTAGGAGCATAGGAAGAGGCTTTATTATCTAGTGTTATTTGCTCTAACTGTAAGACTTCGACAGTTCCATTGTATAATGAGTGACGTGAAATTAGGTTTTATGGAGTATGGAAGTTCCTGGTCTGCAGGTTTTAATTTTCTTATTGGGGTGCTAGGCACCTCCTCTCCCTCACTTCACGAGGACCTCTCTTGCTTCTCCTAGCGAGGGAGGCGAATGGCTTCTTTCGAGAAACAGATCGATAGTTGCCTGGACAGGGAGATGCGATAAGAACTGTGATTCAGTATCACCCTCTTTAAGATGTTAATGCTGGGTTGACTGAGGGGTT
>NC_061830.1:26224394-26226894 GCF_019202785.1 Penaeus chinensis | reverse complement strand
ACTGTAAAACGACATTTCCCTGCATGGCAATGTCACGTAGTTAAATACATCATGACCAATTATCTTTAATAGAGACAGATAAAATATACTATAAAAGGACATTTCCCTGCATGGCAACGTCACGTAGTTAGATACATCATGACCAATTATCTTTAATAGAGCTCTCTAGAGAACTAGAGAAGACCAGAAAATCAAAACTAAATCACGCAAAAACAGAAAAAAAATGTGACCATACGCATGAAAGGCTACACTGGCAGAAAAAAAAAATCCGGACGCTATTGTATATATTACAGATGCAATTTCTTCAACCAGCAAAAGTACCGAACCGTAATTTCATACACGAAGGACATTATACAATGTGATTTATCAGCAGCAACTGTTACTGCTGCACCTCTGAGACTACCGTTATCTCTTTTTCAGATTCATAATTTGCGTTATCATTATCATTATCCCCCTTTCTCCTTTTAATTATCAGTTATATTATTTACTTCTTTTTCCTTGACAAACTAGTCATTCAGCCGTTCAATACTGTGTATACCGTTTTAACATCAGAGTATAATATTAGTATTTTGCTTCGATCTCTTTACACTGTACAAAAACATCACGTTATTGAAAACCGGAAAAAACGCAGACTAAATAAAATTTATTCCCCAAAGGAATTAATATTGGATATTGAGTGAACTCGATTTCTTATGGGATTTTGGTCCCTCTCCTCTGTGGCTGTTGCTGTTCTTCTTCTTTTTCTTCTTTTTCTTCTTCTTCTTGTTTTTTGTTGTTGTTGTTGTTGTTGTTGTTGTTCTTTTTATTCTTGTCGTTCTTCTTCTTTTTTCTGTTGTATATATGTGTATATATATACATATTTGTGTATATATATGTATATATGTATATATATGTATATACATATATATGTGTGTGTGTGTGTGTGTGTGTGTGTGTGTGTGTGTGTGTGTGTGTGTGTGTGTTTGTGTATGTGTCTGTATGTGTTTATATATATATATATATATATATATATATATATATATATATATGTATATATATATAAATTTATATATGAATATATATGAAATATGTATATAATTACATATATATATACATATATATATGTAAGTGTGTGTGTGTGTTTGTGTATGTATATACATATATGTATATGTGGATATATACATATATATACATATATATACACATATATATATATATATATATATATATATATATATATATATATATATATATATATATATATATATATGTATGTGTGTATGAATATTTTTTGTATATAAATATATATAAATATATAGTATATATGTATATACTCATTTATTTATTTATTTATGCATTTATCGATTTATTTATTTACTTATTATCTATATATTCATTCACTTGTACTGCACATATCTATACGTATATGTATGTAACAACGATAAACCATTGACTGGGTTCGAAAAAATAAGCAGCCTAGACTTTATTTCACATGAGCAACCACTCACACAAGGAAAAGAAATTCACTCAGTAATAAGCATTAACATCAATAACTATACGAAACACAGGAAAGTAAGTGCAATATATGTCGTACCCTGGCTGGCCCCCAGACACCGCCAGAGAGGAAAGTAAGACACCAGTAGGCCTTGAAAGATTTCTCTCGGAAAACTTCACCTGAGAAAAATGCACTCAGCAAGGGAGAGGTGATGCCTGATCCTACCCAAACGGCGGACACTCTATAAAAAGAAGTATCCAGACCTCTTCTATAAGACAGCAACAATAACTATGCGTCACTGTTTATTTGTATCTGGCAGAGGCGAGGTTGGAGGCCCCGACACCAGTTACCGCAGGTCTCCCTTTCTGACGGCGAGGAGGAGAAAGACAGAAAGCCGTATCCTGATATAGACGGGCTGTGCAAAGGGCGGCTGCCTCCCGAAAATAGAGCTACTAACCAACTATCTTAAACAAAGAAGTAAAAAAAACTTTGTTAATAAGATTAGGTAGGCATCTCCCCGCGGGTACCTCCCATAAGGGCAGACTAATAAAACAGACATCTAAGAACTAAAACATAGTGTGTGCGTCTGTGTGCTTGTGTGTGTGTGTGTGTGTGTGTGTGTGTGTGTGTGTGTGTGTGTGTGTGCGTGCGTGCGTGTGTTGTGTAGAGATAGATAGATAGATAGATATAGGTATAGATATAAATATAGATATTCAAAACACAGACGGCTTGTCTCAGATAAACTGCATGCTGACTAAACCATTTCACTATGATTTTGCGAGTTAAATCTAAGTAATAAAAGGATGTATGCTAAAAGGTTAAAAGGGATACGAGTGGTAAAAGGAAATACAGAATAAACAGTCTATGATGAGATATGCAAATTACTGTCATCATCAGAAACCCTTCGGTGACAAGAAGTGAAGCCACGTTTCGCAGGTTGAGACACACCGAGAACGCAACAGAAGTGAAGATAAACGCACATAATATGCGATGCAGTCAGCTGTTATCCATTTTAGGCAAAATCCA
>NC_061830.1:26214394-26219394 GCF_019202785.1 Penaeus chinensis | reverse complement strand
ACGAGAAAAAGTGATCGTTGGAATCGAATTGAAAATGCGGGTCTATGTTTTTAGTTTACCCTAGAAAGTTGAAGTTGGTTCCATATTCCAAGCACACTTAGGGGAATATGTCCGCAGAAGAACGTGTGTCGGGAGCCCGGTTCCTTTCCGCTTCGATTTTGACTCCTGCAAACAGAAGCAAGTATTGTACTCACAGCTAAGTTGTTTTCGTAGTTTCTTAGTTTCATATCTCTATATAAACACAGGCATGTGTTTTTTTCCGTCCTGAGGGAAAATATTTACGATTTTTTAAACAATATACTTATCAAACGCATTACTTACCAATAGAAATTTGATCTCTCTTGCATACGCAGGACACAGCTCTGATTTCTGTTTGCGAAAGAGCAAAATAGGAAGATCTTTCGCACAATATGGCTTCCCTCGACCGCCCACAGACTATAATCCAAGATAATTATCCAGGATTCATAAAAAAAAAATTATATATATAATTGCATGATGGGATCACTGACGAGATGTGTAAACACCATGCGGACGTGCCACCTGTAACGTGAAATGAAGATCATTCAATCCCAGCATGGCAGATGAATGTTCATTGAGGTATTAAGAAACTCCTGATGTCTCGAGAGATTTTGATAAATATGCCCACCATCCTGATAATCGATTCGATTTCTAAACATTTGTAAACGTCTTATCGCTCCATCTCACTGTTGTTTACGTAAACTAAACGGGCATTATTCTGGACGGCCTGTCCAATTCGGCAAAGGCAATGCGCCTCTGTGGCTGCGGTTTCCGGGTCGGTGAGGGCGCGGGTGTGGAGGCCCTCGGCCTTAATTGAATCCCAGTGTGGCCAGGGCGAGCCGGCGGGACCCCTATGGGAATTTCGCGGGTGTCTGGCCATGTTTAACACGCGAAGAATTATGGAGGAGCAAAGGACAGAGCGTTTGAGAGAGGCAACGTGGACGGGCCAGTGATTCCATATTCTGAGTTCAACAACAGCTCTCGGCCTTTTCAGCGAGGCACAGTGCGGGGGAAGAAAGAGACATAAAAGCAATGGTGAAAAGTAAGCTCATCTTGCATGAACGCACTTTGCCATTTATTTAATTTTACAGTACGGTTAGATATTGAGTTTCTGATAAGATATTTAAAAAATGTCAGATATAGGTCGCCTATTCCATGTTAAACTATATGGCTTTAAGGTTACCATAGAATCACATGACGCGAGACGGAAGAGGTAAACAAAAACAATGCAACATGAGAGATGTGTGAACAGAGGGTATTCCTTCGCCACTTCTACTTCATGATTTCTCCAGAGAACATTTATTCTGCGAGTAATACTTTCTTTTTGTGATGCAGATTGCAGGCATTTCTTCAGATTTTACGCAGCAATAGCTACTGCAGTACTTGTTTCTTTGTTATAAGAATCTAATCATAAATGTATAGCAATAGTTATGACAGCAATAACAGTAAAATCAAGGATTATACAGCCTCGAGAACAACACGCAGATAATAACAGTAATGATGATAATGATAATGATAATAATAATATTAATAATAATAATAATAATAATAATAATAATACTGATTATGACAATAATAATGGTAATAACTCTCACCATCATCACCATAATTACAATAATGATGATAATAATGATGATAATAATTATCATCATTATTATAATAATGATAATAATAATTATTGTCATTATTATAATAAAAATAATAATTATTATTATCATTATTATAATAATGATAATAATAATAATAGTAGTAATAATGATAATGAAATAATAATAATAATAATAATAATAATAATAATAATAATAATAATAATAATAATAATAATAATGATAATAATGAAAATGATAATAATGATAATAATAATAATAATAATAATAATAATAATAATAATGATAATAATGAGGATAATGATCATGACAATAATAATATTAATTATAATAATAATAATAATAATAATAATAATAATAATAATAATAATAATAATAATAAAAATAATGGCACTGACTAATAAGAATAAGAATAGTAATAATGGCAATGATAATAAAAAGAAGAATGATGAAGATTTATAATAATAATAATAATAATCATCGTAACAAAAATAATGATGATGATAAAAAAACAATGATAATAATAATAATAATAATAATAATAATAATAATAATAATAATAATAATAATAATAATAATAATAATAATAATAATAATAATAATGATAATAATAATTAAAATAATAATAATAATAATAACATTAATAATAGTAATAATAATAATAATAATAATAATAACAATAGTAATAGTAATAGTAATAATAATAATAATAGTAATGATAATAATAATAATAATGATAATAATAATAATAATAATAATAATAATGATAACAAAAATAAGGATGAAAATAGTAATAATAATGATGATAATAATGATAATACTGATGATAAAAAAACAATACAACTACTACTAATAATAATGAAAATGATAAAAACAATAACAATGATAATATTAATAATAATAATAATGATAATAACATTGATAATCATCATATTAGTTATGGTAATGATAATGATATTGATAATTAGGGTGATGATAATGATAATAATAATGACAATAAGGAAAATAATTAATTAAAATAATAATGATAATAATAATAATAATGATAATAATAATAATGATAATGATAATGATGAAAATAATAATAATAATAATAATAATAATAATAATAATAATAATAATAATAATAATAATAATAATAACAATAACAATAATAATAATAGAATACTAGTAATAATAATAATAATAATAATAATAATAATAATAATAATAATAATGATAACAATAATAATAACAGTAATAATGGTAATAATAAATGATGAAAATTGAAATAATAATGATGATAATGATGATAATAAACTTTGAGGTTAATAGTATTAGTGATGATAATAATAATGATAATAATAATAATGATTATTATTATTATTATTATTATTATTGTCATTATTATTGTTATTATTTTTATCATTATCATTATTATTATTATCATTTTTATTATCATTATCATTATAACAGAAATAATAACAATGTCTCTTACATAAATTGATATATACATTACATAAATAAACCAGAATTGTCTCCCAATACATGAACAATTTCGCAATCACATTATAAGTATTCGTATATATTTGTGAAAATTCCTCGTCAGTCACTTTGTTGAGAAACATTAATCTATTTTTTTTCCAGTGCCTAGAAAATTCAGAGGAAGTTAGTTGCTTTTCTTTTTTCCTTTTTTTTCGCGCTTCCCAGAAATGTGTTCAGATATTTTTCCTCTCTCTGTCTTCTCTGTCGTGTATCTTATTAAATATTATAGTTTGCGGTATTATTTATATTTCAGAGAATGCAAAATAGAATATCAGTAAATTCATTAAAGTGAAAAATTAAGCATAAAGCCAAGTTTGAGCTGAGACTATTCTCGGCGAAATGTCCCGAAGAATGTCAGCTGCCCCGGGTTACCAAGGAAACCCACGAAAGCCGGGCTTAAGGCCAAGGGAAGAGGGACCCAGCATGGCACGGACACTGCAGATACAGCCGTGAATTTTAGGGCAGTCTCGATGTATACAGAGGGCCCAGTGATTTATCTTCTGATGGCAATTCTTATTCGTATTATTCTGTGACTTATTTCGTTATACTGAAGTAAACACATTTTTCAAGCATTTTCACTTGGTTCTCTGTGTTGATTTGTAGTCTTTACCTCATTACACGATTACTATTAGAACGGGGTAGGTGTAAGTGCGAAAATGGAACCAGTGGAGCATCGGGTAGTGAACAGGATTTTGTATTTGAATGGCCGCAAATCACAAGAGACCTTCGATGAAATGAATGCAGCTTATGGGGAGGATGCCCATCATATGACTTTTTGAGAGGTTATAAATACACACACACATATATCTATCTTTCTATCTATCTATCTATCTATCTGTCTGTCTGTCTGTCTGTCTGTCTGTCTGTCTGTCTATCTTTCTATATGTGTGTGTGTGTAGTTGTGTGAATATATACATTTTTTTAACAGCCATTCATTCCACTGCAGGACATAGGCCTCTCTAAGTTCACTAATGAGAGCTTATATGGCAGTGCCACCCTTACCTGATTGGATGCCCTTCCTAATCAACCGCGGTTAGGCGTATTAACACTTGTGCCACGGCCGTGACTTCCTCTACAACACCTAGGTTTGACTTCTCAAGGCGATATGTCGTTTCCTCAAGCTTCGAGCCAGCAGTCAGAGCATACGCCTCTTTACGACCGCATAGGCCTTTTTACGAGTCCAGTGCTCTAACCACTGGACCATCGCGGCAGTCATGAATTTATACATATATATAGAGAGAGAGATATACGTATCGGTATGTATATATACATACACAACACACACACACACACACCACACACACACACACACACACACACACACACATAATGACTGCCGCGATGGATCCGGACCGTAAAAAGGCCACGGTCAATTCCCCGTCGCGGCGGTCGTAAAAATGCATGCACTCTGACTGCTGGCTCGAGCCCGAGAAAACGACATATCGCCTTGAGAAGTCAAACGCAGGTGTCGTAGGGGAAGTCACCGCCATGGCACAGGTGTTAGCGCGCCGAACCGCGGTTGATTAGAAGGTCAATCAGGCAAGGGGAGGCGTGAATCATGCGTATAAAAAAAAAAAAAAAAAAAAAAAAAAAAATAATATATATATATATATAAATATATATATATATAATTTATATAATTATATATAATTTTATATTTATATATAAGATATATATTTCTATATATATTGGGTACTGATAGTGATGCTGTGTCTATTATGATGTTGGTTTGTGTGTGTGTGTGTGTGTGTGGATGCGTGGATTTGCGTATATATGTGTGTGTGTGTGTGTGAATGCGTGGATTTACGTATATATGTGTGTGTGTGTGTGTGTGCGTGTGTTTGTGTTTGT
>NC_061830.1:26171894-26176894 GCF_019202785.1 Penaeus chinensis | reverse complement strand
GCTCCCTGGCCGCCTGTCTACCAAAGTCTTGAAAATGGAAAAAGGATAGACTTGGGGTCTCTTGCAGATGGTCTACGATTGTTTGTGGGAATTGTTAAGGGAAGCTGTGATATTGCTTTCTGCTAGACCATGAGCTACTCCATGCACGGATGATATGGCAAGAGACAGAGAGAAAGAGAGAGGGAGAGAGAGGGGGGGAGAGAGAGAGAGAGAGAGAGAGAGAGAGAGAGAGAGAGAGAGAGAGAGAGAGAGAGAGAGAGAGAGAGAGAGAGAGAGGGAGGTGGAGAAAGAGAGAGAGAGAGGGGGGGGAGAGAGGGAGAGAGAGAGAGAGAGAGGGAGAGAGAGAGAGAAGGAGAAAGAGAGAGGGAGAGAGAGAGAGAGGGAGGGGGGAGAGAGAGAGGGAGAGAGAGAGAAAAAGGGGGGAGAGAGAGAGAGAGGGAGAGATGGAGAAAGAGAGAGAGAGAGATAGAGAGAGAGAGAGAGAGAGAGAGAGAGAGAGAGAGAGAGAGAGAGAGAGAGAGAGAGAGAGAGAGAGAGAGAGAGAGAGAGAGAAAGGGTGGGAAACAGACAGACAGAAACAGAGAGAGAAACAAAAAAAGACAGAGATAAGTAAACTATAACCAAAAAAGGCACGTCATCATCTACAGAAATATAGCAAAAAGAAGCAGAAGGCAAAGGAAAAGGAACGGAAAAAAATGTATAAGAGGCAACAAACTGGAGCCGTTGTGAAAATGGAGAGCATTAAAGGTAAAGGAAACGAGAGATCCTTCTGCCAACAAGCGGTGGTCGCTGACACCACAGCAGAGAAAGAATCGCGATATCTGGTGATGCAACCTCCTTTCACTTGCCCTTTTTGTTGCAACTGACGGTTTCCTGGATATATATTTTTTCTTTCTTTCTTTTCTTTTCTTTCTTTCTTTCTTTCTTTCTTTCTTTCTTTCTTTCTTTCTTTCTTTCTTTCTTTCTTTCTTTCTTTCTTTCTTTCTTTCTCTCTTTCATTCTTTCTTTCTTTTCTTTTCTTTCTTTCTTTCTTTCTTTCTTTCTTTCTTTCTTTCTTTCTTTCTTTCTTTCTTTCTTTCTTTCTTTCTTTCTTTCTTTCTCTCTTTCATTCTTTCTTTCTTTTCTTTTCTTTCTTTCTTTCTTTCTTTCTTCTTTTCTTTCTTTCTTTCTTTCTTTCTTTCTTTCTTTCTTTCTTTCTTTCTTTCTTTTATTTTCTTTCTTTCTTTCTTTCTTTCTTTTTTTCTCCGCCAACCTTGGCGGACATTCCACGACGGAGATTTTCTGTGTTATCATCGCATGGAGAGTTTCACTGTTATGCAGGAAGGAATATCTGTATAGAGGCAAAATAACTGTTTTGAAAATGGAGGATAGATCATGAATGTGTGTTTGGGTGTGTGTGTGTGCGTGTGTGTGTGCGTCTGTGTGTGTGTGTGATCATATTGTCAATCAGATATATGTAAGAATATATCAGTAAATTATATCCATATAATCAGCTGATATATTTTTACACGTCGAAAAAAGGGAAATACTTACCAGAGCTATATCATCCCATATTGCCGATAAGCACAGAAGACCAGTAATAATTCGTATATGAGCAATACGCAATACATGAAGTATTCTTATGTATATATGCCTTGGGTGTAAATGTTAAAACCAATATTAATTGGAATTTCTAAATGGAAAATATTCAAATCTTTATGAATGTTGATTTTTCTACTTTGTTCTCTCTCTCTCTCTCTCTCTCTCTCTCTCTATATATATATATATATATATATATATATATATACATATATATATGCATACATATACACACACACATACATATGCATACATATACACACACACATATATATACATGTATATATCTATATATTTAAATATATATATATTTTTTTTTTTTTCTAACAGCCTTTCATTCCACTGCAGAACATAGGCCTCTCTCAATCCACTATTGAAAGGTTATATGGCAGTGTCACCCTTTCCTTCCTAATTAACCGCGGTGCGGCGTGCTAACACTTGTGCCACGGCGGTGACTTCCCCTACGACACCTGCGTTTGACTTCTCAAGGCGATATGTTTTCTCGCCGTGAGATCGGGCTCAAGCTAAAAGTCGGAGTGCAGCCATATTTACGAGCGCCGCGACGGAGAATTGAACTCGGGACTACGAGGGTCGGAGTCCAGTGCTCTAACCAATGGATCATCGCGGGAGTCATATATATGTATATATATACACATATATATACACATACACACACACACGCACATATATATATATATATTAGCTGAGTATACTTCAGTAATCTTATTTCCAGAACAATTTTCCTAAAATGTGGTAAAGAAACTTTCAAGCGTACTTAAAATAAGTTATCTCAAATGAGTATCTTAATACCAGTACATTAACTTAACTTGGAAATCAGTATAAATGCAAGGTCATGCAAAATACAAAACATTGCATCGTAAATAATTTTCTCTTTCATTATAATCAAGCACCCAGTATATTAATGACATCTGGATTTTTAATCACCAGTTTTCTATTGGTTCTTTTTCTTTAACGGAGCGACGAAAATGTCTTCAACCGAAGTGCATCCAAATGTGATCAGACATCATATGTAAACATTTTTAAAAGCTTTTCGATATATTTTCGATTTTGTAATGATTAACGAAAATCTCGAATACAAGAAAGAAAATGAAACAGAAACATCCTAAGAATGAGCTTCTTTCATTCCATCAAAGGCCTTCTCGAAAAAAAACTAATTTCACCCCGGACATGAGGACGAAATAAAGCCTTCTTCATTGCCATCATGTCTCCCCCTCCGGAGGAAGAAAAGTCAAAAGGGAGAGAAAAGTCAAAAGGGAAAAACTGTCCCGCCAGATGGTCGGACATATTTGGATTTCTTGGTAATTTCCATCAACGTATTTTGACGCAGGGGACATCAAAGCCTCTGCTTGATTACCCAAAAGTGCTCCTAATCCCGGTCATGATATAAATCTTGCAAGCTAGTTATCAGATTTCAGTTCTATGCACCAGGATAACAAACGTTTGAGTTATGAAGCTGTGGTCAATCTAACATACTGTTTCGAATGGCAATTAAATCATGTTGAAGTAGGTTATTACACATACATCCTCATCCTATTACGTAGTCATGGGAAAAGCCAAGCAATTCTTTACACGTTAGAGACTCTCGCGACCGTTCGCGGAATAACAACATGAGTGAACAGCAGCTGGGAAATATAAGGTTTCGTCCAATTAGCCAAAAGGAAAGTTTTCTATAGAGCGAGAAGGGGTGAAAGTGTACGGGAGAGAGGAGTGGGTGACTGACAAAAATAGAAAGTGAGTGAATGACAGAATGGAGGAATAGGACTGCCACTCCTACGCAGGCTCAGGGGAAAAAGTTAACATTATTCATTTTGGCAATAAATCGAACAAAATTGCTAGCAGGAGAATGACTATAGAAGGGCTGTACCTTCTTTACGCCATGACTGTTGACATTGATATATTTCATTGCCCTAACTTTCGTTGATATGCAAATAAGTAAACATGCATAAAGGCAAGGACATAGGAGGGGGAAGGGAAAGTGTCTGCTCTGAATATTCATGCACATTTAGAGGGAATGTATGCATGTACGTGAAGCCTCGTGTGTATGCACAGAGAAAGTGACTTATCTTCAAATAACCGTTTCTCATCCCTAATCCCTGATGACGTCACATTCCGTATCACTGGTGAAAGTAAATTGGATTACTCAAGAAAGCTAATAACAATGAAATAGCACAGGGAAATTATGTGCATTACACTGAAATGGGGAGGTCAGGCAGGGAAGTTAATGCAGTGGGAGCGCTTGTTTGCAGTGTTGTTGAATGATGCAAATTTAACTATCAGATAAATAACCTTAGAATTATATATAAACGAACTTTTATATAACTAAGCTAAATACAGTTCTATTTTTATTACAGTCATTTCAGGAGTTCTACCACAATACTTTTTGAAAGCTATATTTGTTTTGCATACGATAAGATATGTAAACAGACATTACAGTACGCAATATTATATAAATATATACAGAAAGAAAATGCACAGAGCCAAGTGGAATATATGTTAATAAGAGAGCTTAGAGAGACAAGAATGAAAAGCGAACGAGAGAGAAGGGGGGGAGGGAGATGATTCCTGTGTTACCCCTTTTTACTTTAATATATATATATATATATATATATATATATATATATATATATATACATATATATATACTTCTCTGTTTCTCTTCTCGGCCTCCGACCTTTGTAACAACTGCTGTCTCTACCTCGGCTGTAATTCTCTCTCTTTCACTGATATTTTTGTGTGTGAGTGAGTGTGTGCGTATGTGTGTGTGTATGTGTGTTTGTGTGTGTGTGTGTGTGTGTGTGTGTGTGTGTGTGTGTGTGTGTGTGTGTGTGTGTAGGTTTGTGTATGTATACACATACAGATACATACATAGATGTGTGTATATAGATATATATATACATAAGAACATAAACACACAAACACATATACAGAGGTAATGTCTATGGAGCTAGTTAAATCCTAGTTGCACACTCCTTTTATTGGGCTGTGTGGCATGGTTGATTTAGTACTGGCCCTCCGGTCTCATACCCAGAGTGACCTAGGTTCGAGGCCAGGTCAGGGAGGATTGTTATATATCTATATCAATTCGGCATTGCATTATTCCACCTTTCATATATAAATATATATATATATATATATATATATATATATATATATATATATATATATATATATATATATATATATATATATATATATATATGTATACATGTATTCAGTCCTTCGTACCCTCTCCTACGCTCTTGCTTCCCTGGCCTCTCCAGAATCTCCTTACGAGCGCAGCATGAGATGAACTACAGGGATAAAAACGTGTGTATGAACTTCATCTTGTTTTCATGGATGAAAAAAAAACAGCAGATAACAAGAGGTTAAAGCGACACTATGCCAAGATTCAGACTTTCTGA
>NC_061830.1:26156894-26159394 GCF_019202785.1 Penaeus chinensis | reverse complement strand
GATTTGTCGTAGTCTTTTGTTCTTTTTATGTTTCATTTAAATTCTGATTCATTTTTAAGTCTCCTGTTTATGTTTTGTTAACGATAGTCTGTTTATTTGAGTTTATTTAAGTTCTGTTTCACCTTTTGGTCTTTTGTCTACGTTTGGTTCAGTTTTATTTTAACAACCTCGTCTTTTAATTGTGTTCATTTTTAGCATTATACATTTTAGTCCTGTTTCATATTTTTAAGTTTTCGCTTTATTTTAGTTGCTGTATAGATCGGTTGTAATTCCACTAAGTTTAATATTTTTTTTAGTCTTTTGTCTGAGTTTTAAGTCACCGTTTTGTTTGTTAAAAGACTTTCTTTGAACAACACATGCTAATAAGCTTGCTAGCTCTGCTGAATCACTACAGTAGTAGTAGTAGTAGTAGTAGTAGTAGTAGAAGTAGTAGTAGTAGTAGTAGTGTTAGTAGCAATAGTGATAATGATAATAATGTTAATAATTTGGAGAGATACTGTACGGTTTTGGAATTGCATCAAACTCTACGGATCTAGTTGCCACATTTTACTTACTTACCTTTTTGTGTCATAACGGGTGTTATATTTGTATTTTTCATAGGGTGAAAGCAAACGTTCCTTTTGATAAGCATAAGACTTGTTATAGTCAGTATCGACTGCTGTAAAATGCACACATAACCGCAAGCACAAACAAGGAACAAGGTGAGAAAATATTTCAGTATGTAACTGGATTAACGAATTCTGCATACTCTCAGTCTTTATATTGATTTAACTGTATAAGCTAAAGGTTCTCGATTTGCTTATAATATATTATTTAGCTGAAATTCTATAATTTTCTGGGATGGGGTATATAAGATTCACTTTTGAAGGGTATCAACGCGGGTGTTATTTGTATTTTCGACGACTTTAGATAAAATTAATAAATTTCTGTTGCTGATTTAGTGTCAGTGACATATGAGGGATTTTTGATAACTAAAATCGACAATTGTAAAGATGACTATGTATCTACAATCACGTGACAAGAACAAGGAGCTAGAATATTTAAGTAAGATTGAACCTGGATGGTATAATGAGTTTTGTAAACTCTTAAGGTTTATAATGCTTTAGAAGCGTAAATTCTATGTTATTGATTTGCCTTTATAATATTTTGTTGGAATCCTATAACGTTATTCTTGTTCTGCTTATGAAAGAAATTAACGGCATAGAAAAACGATAGACGTACATAGGGAGACCTGTTGCAGGATTCACTACGGCATTTATCAGATCATTCGGTGTTTGTTTTGATCAAGCAAGGCTCTCGTGTCGTGGAACAAACGTTTTTCAAACTGTTTAGTGAATCGGGACGGCAGATGAAATCTTCATTTTTTCAGATATTCTAGTACTTACTGTCGCTCTAACTGTAGCTTCTTAGTACCACTTTGAGATGAATTTCTACACGAAAATCTTTCACGGTTATAATAGGGTAAGAGAAATTGCGTTAGACAAGTGACTAAAGGTCTACAGGCATGAAATAATTTTAATGGACGATCTCTTGCAACCTAAGCAACTCTGAGGCTAGAGAGTATGAGGCCAGGCTAGTGTTAATTTGTGTTGCCAGTCGCACATTGCCTGTTGGGAATGGTATGGAGCGTACTGAAATATCCAGATGAACAAACTATAGTTCGATGATTAATAGGGAAAATCCTCATCATGAGCTTCTTGTACAAAGGAATGAGGAGACTCTATTGAGTATTTGCGTGTGTTAATGATAAGTGTATTTTCTATTCCCAGTCTTTTAAGTCTGAAAAGCAGAGATAAGGAAGACTGAAAGGAATATATAACTTTAGCTTTTTTTTTCCCCATTTTACAAAAAGGTATCTGAACAGAACGAAATTAACAGATAGAGTGATGATTATATAACAAAGTTGAAGCATATACTTTGCCGTGAATTACATTGCCTAACCATAATTGAATTTTCTTACTCCCTTGGAAGCATCACTGTATATTGATATTGCATGTAATATATAATCGACTTTTGCATTTCTTAATTATATTCGACCACAGCAAGACAGCCGACCATTATATATGTCTTCAAATATTCATGTAGTTCGGTAACACCACGTTGTATGAACGAATACAAATCACAAAGTAGAAAAACAATGAATGAAAATTAATTAACTTTATAAACCAAACGACATCCCTGGCGTCTTTGTGATGAAGCTGTGATATCGAAACGAGTCAGTTATATTTCTTGTTTCATGAAGTTATTAATTCTCATTCATACGTATTCTCTTTAATTAGCTGTATTTTTTTATACAGCGGAATAGATATTCTGGAACACTTATCATATATATGGTAACATATTTTAATTTGTCCATCATCTATTACTTTTGGGAACTACTTCTTATGATCTGTGGCTGAAGGAGAAGGAAACACCAAGAAAGAAATCTTGTAGGTTCATCGGAGGCTTAAAACCTATAAAGATAAGGCAATCTCGCTGCTCTCGTACCCGAGCGCTCGGC
>NC_061830.1:26131894-26134394 GCF_019202785.1 Penaeus chinensis | reverse complement strand
TAAATGTTTAAAGGAAATTTGATTCAAGTGCAACATTATTGGTTTGTGTGAAACGCGTAATGCTGATAATATTTGCAATTTGTGTTACATTGAGAGATACGCTCTGCACTTTAACAATCGAAGTACTGATTGTGGCGATCTTGCAATATATTTTTCAGAATAACTTCGGGGTACCGTTAGACAAGATCTTTGCTTCATAGAACAGTATTTCTAGAAGTAAAACATGATGAATAAAACTTTCTGGTTGGTATGATATAACGGCCATACTATGGTTAGTTTACTAGAATGCATTTCACTAATGTCTAAGATAATACATGGAGTATTATCATGGGAGATTTCAATTATGAACCTGAAATATATATGTCATTCCAGATAGGATTCTTCAGTTACCAACGGCGATGCTTCACCTTAGCAAGATAGAGTTAATGATGCCGACATCGACTGATGGTGACCGTTATATTTTTATATATATATATATATATATATATATATATATATGTGTGTGTGTGTGTGTGTGTGTGTGTGTGTGTGTGTGTGTGTGTGTGTGTGTGTGTGTGTGTGTGTGTGTGTGTGTGTGTGTGCATGTGTGTGCATGTGTGTGCATGTGTGTGTGTGTGTGTGTGTGTGTGTGTGTGTGTGTGTGTGTACATAATTTACATATATACATACATATAAATAAACCTATTTATCTATCTTTCCATCTATCTAAATATCTATGTTTATCTGTCTCCTCTATTTCTCGGTCTCGCTTTCTGTCTGTTTGTCAATTTATTTATCTGTATCAATATATCTACTTACCTACTTGCCAGTCTCTATACCTATCTATTTATCTATATACATATATGTGTCTCCCAACCTATCTATCTATCTTCTCCCTCACGCACACAAACAGTCCCACTCGCGTCTTCAGCCCTGGCCCTGTCAGCACGAAGGAAATTTCTTTGTGTCCAGAATAATGGGAAACATTTTTAGGAGATGAGTTGCATTGTGTCTTAATGCTTCTAGCAAGTAACACCTGTAGCAGGTGTATGTGGTGCTTGGCGTAAAGATTAAATGGTGCGCACAGTAAAATAAGTTCTTACTGAATATAACGTATTGAATACTTCCACCAAAACAGGCTTGTTTTCAGACGAAAATGTTGTTTTTGTAGAATGCGGAAGATGTTTTTTGTGTATTTTATTTTTTTTTTTTTTTAAGATTTGATTTTGGCATTAAAAAAAAGAAATCCTTGAAATCTGAAATGTCAAAACCGTCCAATATTGTTCCAACTAAATTCGGCATATTTATTAGACCGATTTCCAGTCACTTGAAATGTGTCTGAACAGTTTTATTTGCTGCGTGCCGGGAGATATGGCTTTTACATGACCATCCATGAGGAAACGTATGCTTCACTGGTTTACATCGTTTTCTCTATTGATAACCATTGCCAGACAAGTTCTTTGAAATCTTTCGCTCAGGATATATTAAATTTCATGTCAATATGATCTTTGTTGTTCAAGAAGTATTAGTCTAGATTGGGTTTGTTTTGTTTGTATGTTTGTTTGTTTTCCAACATTCGTTATCTTTTGTACTTATCCATGTGTTTTTTTCGCCTTGGAATTAATTGGCCCCTGAAATGTGTTCATTGTAAATCCTGTTCATATCGGAGATAGACATTTTTTGCGCAAAATAACACTGGATAAATTGGTTACCTTATCACCCAAAAAATCAAAATTGAATATAGCCCAGTCATAAAGTTATCAAAGTAAATTAAATTTCTGATACATGCAAACGATTACTCGATTTCGTTTCCCAGCTTCAAGAAATAGTTAGTGTGCTAAAGACCTAGGAAAACGGACTCTTCTTCACGCCCTTTTTCCCCATTGCTACCAGGATGAGGATTCAATTGCATTCAAACCATTGCGTGACAAACGAGAACAAATATGTAGACACACAAACACACACACACAGACATATATATGTGTGTGTGTGTGTGTGTGTGTGTGTGTGTGTGTGTGTGTGTTTATGTATGTATGTATGTATGTATGTATGTATGTATGTATACATACATACATATATATATAGACTACCGCGATAGTCCAGTGGTTAGCGCACTGGACTCTGGCGCTTGTGGTCCCTAGTTCAATTCCCCGTCGCGGCGGTCGTAAACATGCCTGCGGTCTGACTGTTGGTTCGAGCCCGAGAAAAACGATATATCGCCTTGAGAAGTCAAACGCAGGTGTCGTAGGGGAAGTCACCGCCGTGACACAAGTGTTTGCACGCCGAACCGCGGTTGGTTAGGAAGGGCATCCAGTCAGGCAAAGGTGACACTGCCATATAACATCTCAATAGTGAATTGAGAGAGGCATATGTTCTGCAGTGGAAGGAATGGATATATATATATATATATATATATATATATATATATATATACTTTCTTTCTGTGAAGGTGTGCTGTCTCACACCACTGGAGAGAACACTCCAACGACACTGCACAACGTCGGCACAAAACGGAGAGTGG
>NC_061830.1:26116894-26121894 GCF_019202785.1 Penaeus chinensis | reverse complement strand
ATTCATGGCGAAACAGCATCGCCCGAAGTATTGATGGATTTTCAGATTCTACATCGGGCGAAGGATAATCGGAGAGAGAGGGGGTGAGCAATAAAGCGCGAGGAGAGTGGATGGGAGTCGAGGGAGAGGAGGGAGGAAAAGGGGAAAAAGGCGATGAGAGGGGAAGAGGGGCGTAGGAGAGAGAAGGAAGGGAGAGAAACAGGGCGATAGGAGGGAAAAAATAGGCGAGGGAGAGAGAAGGAAGGGAATGGGAGAGAATGTGAGGAGAGGGGATATAGGCGAGGGAGAAAGAAGGAAGGGATTGGGAGAGACTGCGAGGAGAGGGGAAATAGGCGAGGGAGAGAAGGAAGGGAAAGGGACAAAATGCGAAAAGGGGGAGAGAGGCGAGGGAGAGAAGGAAAGGAAAAGGGCAGAGGGAAAAGGGAGAGGAATAGACAAAAGAGAGAAGGAAGGGAGAGGAACAGAGAGCGAGGGAGAGGAGGGGCGAGGGAGAGAAGGAAGGGAGAGGCCCAATACTGTGTAAATTACCCGGCGGGACACCGACGCAAAGCGGCCGCTGGCCAATCTGCCTTGGAAATTACCCTAAACCAACCGAATAACAAATCGACTTTGAAGTCACATCGAGGGGGGGGGCGACATCATAGCCTACAAGACAAAGGACACCGTGATAACCCAAATACATTGCAACACAGAATATGCTGGTCTTCACTTGCTTATACGCAAGATTAATCACCAAATCCTTTAATTCATAGTCTGCCATACATCTTGCGTGCTTCACCTTGCCATTCGCAGTGGACGCAAGGAAGGAGTAAAGTTACGAAGAAGGAGGGAAGGGAAGCAGAGGGAAGGCATGGAGGAAAGAAGGTAATACGGAAGAAGGATAAGAAGAAAGGAAAGAGAAAAATCATGAAGAAAGGAAGGAAGGAAGGAAAGAGAGAAATCATGAAGAAAGGAAGGAGGGAAGGAAGGAAGGAAAGAGAGAAATGACGAAGAAAGGAAGGGAGGAAGGAAGGAAGGAAAGAGAGAATTGACGAAGAAAGGAAGTAGGGAAGGAAGGAAGGCAGGAAAGAGATAAATGACGAAGAAAGGAAGGAAGGAAGGAAGGAAGGAGGGAGGGAAGGAAGGAAGGAAAGAGAGAAATCACAAAGAAAGTAAGGAAGGAAGGAAAGAGAGAAATCACGAAGAAAGGAAGGAAGGAAGGAAGGAAAGAGAGAAATCACGAAAAAAGGAAGGAAGGAAGAAGAGTAGGAACGAACGAACGAGCGAAGGCCGGAAGGAAGTGAAGGCGGGACCAGAAGCGAGGGCGGCCGGACCCTCGATTCGCTCAGCGTTCCCTATTGACCCACTCCTCACCTTTCCCTGTCGCTGCCAGCTGTCCAGGGATCGCCTCCGCCCGCGACGAGGTGAGAAAAAAGACGCGGGAAGGAGCCGGCCTGGGCTGCGCTGTCATTTAAACGCGCCGCCGCCGTCACTTCGCTTCTTCATGGTTAGGGAGAATATTTCCTGAGAGAGGGGTCTGGGTGAAGCTTTTGTACCCTGAGCTTATGTCTCTGCCTCTCTCTTCTTTTTCCCCGCTGTCTGTCTGCCTGTTTGTCTGTCGAACCCTCTCTTTCTCCCATTTTATTACGCCCTCCAGTGCCGGATTTCATGGGTATCCGCTTCACATATCCAACCGCGAGTAGACGAGGGCGGTAGGCGAGTGTCGACGTTCATCATAAGTTTTGGTACGAAAGAAATTTTCCGTAAATTGGGTTCGCCGAGATCTCATTTATCATAATTATCTGATGGGGGTTGTTACGTTCAAAGTTTTATGTAGATTAGCGCCAGTAATAAGCCGCGTAAACCTATTTTGATTTCCGCGGGTCCCGTCTATCATAACCGTATTATATTTTTTGGTGTTTTTGAAACCGTGTTTTGCTTAGAATTTATAGGTATATTTCCATGTCTGGATTACTCTTGTTTTGCTATACCCAGTTTTATTTCTTTTCGTTATCAATACTATCATTATCCTTATCATTATTATTATTGTTATTATTATTATTATTATTATTATTATTATTATTATTATTATTATTATTATTATTATTATTATTATTATTATCATCATTATCATTATTTGTATTGTTATTATCATTATCATCATCTTTATCATTATTGTTATCATCATCGTCATTATTACTATTATTATTACCATTATTATTATCCTAATCGTTGTTATTACCGTCAAAATGATAATGATAAGTATTATCGTCATAACAATAATTAGTATTATCGTCATAATAATTAGTATTATTATCATTATTGTCATTATTACTACTGCCATTATCATTATCATCGTCATTAATTTCATCATCATTGATTATAACTATCATCATCATCACTATCATTATTGTTATTATTATTATTATTTTGATTATTATAATTATTATTATCATTTTCATTATTATGATTATCATTGTTATCATCATTATTTTTTTTTTTATTATTATTATCAAAATGAAGGAAAATACAAGAGAGAGGATGAAAATGCTACGGTCATGTGATGAGGAGAGAGGAGGAATAAGTGAGAAAAAGAGTGCTTAATAAGGAGGCAGAAGGGGGAAGAAGAGGAAGGCCAAGGAGGAGGTGGAGAGACTGCCTGCAAACAGATTTTAGAGAGAAAGGAATAACTGGCGAAGAGAATTTTGATGGAAAGGACACTGGCCACAAATAGCGACTCCTTATAAAGATGGAAGTGAGCTGAAGAAGATTATTATTATTATTATTATCATTATTATTATTATTATTATTATTATTATTATTACCATCATTATGATCATTATTAATATCATTATTATTATCATTATTAACATTAACATTATTATTATCATTATTATTATCATTATCATTATTATTATTATTATTATTATTATTATTATCATTAGTGTTGTTATTATTATAATCATTATTGTTATTGTTGTTGTTTGCGTTGTCGCTGTTGTTATTATCCTTATCATTACCATTATTTCTATCATTATTATTAGTAAAAGCAGTAGTAGTATCATCATCATTATTAGTATAATTTTCAGTATCATTATTAGTATCAACATTATTATTATCATTATTATTATTAGTATTAGTATTATTATTATTATCATAATCATCATCATCATCATCATTATCTTCATCATTATTAGAATTGGTATTATTATTATTATTATTATTATCATTATCATTATCATTATTGTTATTATCATTATCATCCTTATCATTATTATCTTTATTATTATGATTACTATTATCACGATTGATATGATTATCATGATTATCATAGTTATCAATATTATCTTTATCATATTTTTTGTTCTTCTCTTCCCCTTTATCCTCTTTTTTACAGAGGGACACAAAGACACAAACAAAAACGAATATTTGTTTGTTATTTTTTTGTTAAATTCGCGTATATGTTTTGTACTTAAATACTGGTGAGAGAGCGAGAGAGAGAGAGAGAGAGAGAGAGAGAGAGAGAGAGAGAGAGAGAGAGAGCGAGAGAGAGAGAGCGAGAGAGAGAGAGAGAGAGAGAGAGAGAGAAAGGAAGAGAGAGCGAGAGAGACAGAAACAGAGACAGAGACAGAGAGAAAGAAGGAGAGAAAGAGAAAAAAAACTAAAAAAAGATAATAGAAAAAGGTGAAAAAATGTATATATATTCCCGCGCTCTTAAAAGTGTTCCACGAGCGCCCCTTGATGACTGCGAGATCCTGGCACCAAGGGAGTGCCGGATGCAAGGACAACCCGGCCGGGGATTTCCCGCCCGTCCTGATGGGAGATTTAGAAGAATCCTGCAGGAATGGGAATATCCTTGCCCCTTCTCCCCCTCCCTAATCTTCCCCTCGGATTTTTTTTCTCTCTCTCTCTTGTTTTTTTTCTCTTCTCTCTCCTCCTTTCTTTTCTTTTTTTTCCCCGTTATCTTCTTCTTCTTCTTCTTCTTCTTCTTCTTCCAGCGCCGGAAAGATAACAAAGGGTGGGAAGAAAGGAGGGCTCTCTCGCGCAGGAATCCTTCAGGCCGAGAAAATGCCCGCGAATCTCTTTGGATTCTCGAGGCTTTAAAGAGGAACTTCTGTGCCGTGGAGGGGGGTGGGGTGGGGGATGGGGGGTGATGGGAGGGGGGGGGTGATGGGAGGGGAGGGGAAGTAGGAAGGAGGGGAGTGGACGAGGGGTGGAGGAAGGGGAGTGGGGGAGAGGGAGAGGGAGGGAAGGGGGGGAGTGGGGGAGGGAGGGAAGGAGGGGAGTGGGGGAGGGAGGGAAGGAGGGGAGTGGTGGAGGGAGGGAAGGAGGGGGAGGGGGGGAAGAAGGGAAGAAAGGGGAGTGTGGGGAGGGAGGGAAGGAGGAGATGGGGTGGAGAGAGGGAAGGGGAGGAGGGGTGGAGGGAGGGAAAAGAAGGAAACACTCAGTCTTCTAGTAATAATTGACCTGTTATTGTGACAATAGTAATAATATAAGAATAATGAAGTTAACAAAGATCATATGATTAATAATATCAACAACAACTGCAATAATAATAACAATGATGATGGTGAGAAAGAGGAGGATAGAAACAGCAATAATTGCGATAAAAATATTATAATTAATAATTGTGATAATAATGATAATAATGATGATGATAATGATGAGGATGATGATGTTCATAATAATATTACTGATAATAATAATGATAATAATAATAATAATAATAATGATAATAATGATAATAACGACCTTGATAATAATAATGATAATAACAATAATAATGATGATGATAATAACGATAATGATAATAACAGTAATAATGATGATAATAACGATAATGATAAGAACAATAATAATGATGATGATAATACGATAATGATAATAATAATAATAATAATAGTAATAATAATAATGATGATGATGAGGATGATGATAATTATAATAATATGATGATGAGATATGATAATAATAATAATAATAATAATAATAATAATAATAATAATAATAATTATAATAAT
>NC_061830.1:26109394-26111894 GCF_019202785.1 Penaeus chinensis | reverse complement strand
TGAAGTATGTTGCCAATAAAATCGCTCAATCACATTCCAACAGAAAAAATGCGGATGTAAAAGTTGTGCTTTGCTCGTTTAGAGATATTAATTCGTAATGCGTGAGCGGGAATAAGCGTATAACGAACAATGTCTCTCTCTATATGTCAGTTTATAAATCTGTTTATCCATTTCAACTTTTCCTGGTCGTTACCCACTTTTCATACATGATCCACAGCCAAGCATTATCCATGACTAGTCATACATTCATTAGGACAATATAAAAAACACTTTAGCAAATCCAGTAATTTTATTGATTCCACCTGTTATATTTTCTTTGATTAGGTATTAATAAAGAAATTTGTAGTTTGCCTCCGCTGAATCTCATAAAGTAACATTAATGCACATAAAAAATGTCCATGCTTGGAGTAATAAAAAATTACATTATTGCGAAAATGTGTTTCAGCAATAAACAAACAAAAAAACAACTAAATAAAACATAGCTTAGCAAACCTTAGCATTATGTTAAGATTAAATGATTTACCAACCGAATACGCCGCAATGCCTTGTTTGATGACAAGAGCATATAATCAGATAAATAGGGTAACTGCACAGACAAAAATAGGATGTATTACTCCTTTGGTTTTATATATACATCTCCTCAGATTCTGTCACACGGAACCCAGTTTGGGAACCACTGATCTGTTACAATTGATATATTCCTACATATCAATATATACCTATCAGTATCTACAGTTCTTTGTATACTCACACACACGTCGCTTTTCAGCTGACGCAGAAGCAACCTCACCAGGACGCAGGCTGATATGTAAGGCAAGCTGTTGCCAATGTTGCAGCCCCCCCCCCCCCACCCACCCACCCTCTGCATCATTGATGTAATCCAAGGGAAGGGCACGAGCCCACGCACAGCGATGCCGCAGGAGATGCCTGAACGAATCTGAAGACAACGATGAACTACCGAAGGGACTCCAGCTCAGGTTTATTTCCTTTTGTGTCTAGGGAGCACACTCGGCTACCAGATGCCAACCTCTCTCTCTCTCTCTCTCTCTCTCTCTCTCTCTCTCTCTATATATATATATATATATATATATATATATATATATATATATATACGTGTGTGTGTGTGTGTGTGTGTGTGTGTGTGTGTGTGTGTGTGTGTGTGTGTGTGTGTGTGTGTTTATATATATATGTATATATATGTATGTATGTATGTATGTATATATATATATTTATATATATATATATATATATATATATATATATATATATATATAACCATTGGGTATTTACTAGAGGCCATAGTTTATATTTTTCGTGTAAAGTCTGATATCATTATTTTCTAATGGATTGATACTTATAATGCAATTGCAATTCTTGAATAAAGTAATTTTTTTCTATCCACTGTTATTTTTTCAATTCATAATCCTTGTTTGTTCAATATTTCCGCTTTGTGAAAAGGATCCAACACTCGGCTATTATCAAGATGCATTATTTCTTAATTAAAACAAGAGTGAGTTCTAATTACATTTTTTTCTTTAATGATTATCTGGCAATTAAATATTCATGAGCTTACAGATTTCAGAGGGAGGAAGTAGGAGAAAAAGAGAGTAATATAGAGGAAACGAGGGAGAGAGACGGGGAGAGAAAGTGAGAGAGAGATTAAGAATTCGGCTAAATACATTTACCAAGTATAATATCAATAGCAATTACGGCGAGTGCTTAGGCAAATATTTCTTTCTTGATATTTCAGTAGCGGAAAAGTAAATCATTTTTTCCAACAGTTTGTAAAGTGTGGGAGATTAAAAGTGTATAATGAACTCTCTCTCTCTCTCTCTCTCTCTCTCTCTCTCTCTCTCTCTCTCTCTCTCTCTCTCTCTCTCTCTCTCTCTCTCTCTCTCTCTCTCTCTCACTCTCTCTCTCTCTCTCTCTCTCTCTCTCTCGGAACACTCTCCTTTAGGAATGAGCCGAGGGAACAGGACGCCGCCAAAGAAAAACTAAGTGACAGACTCGAACAAATCTCGACTTGAAGGGAGAAATGGCAGGTCTCCTGCTGAATCCTGGCTGTTTGCATTCTCCTACTTCCGCATCGTTCTTGTCGTAGTCTCCTTCCTAGGTGTTTTTAAGCCAATCTTTATTGAGACAGCTTCGTGGTCTGAATGGGAACGTAGGTCAGTGGGTCAAGAGACGATCCAGAGCGATGTTCTGTAGGTCATGGACTGCCATTAGTTCATCGAAAGCAGATTGTACTCCGTGCTGGTTTAGGTCTCCAAATAATACAAAATGATGGCAGTTATAGCTGGTCATAAGCTGATCAAGGTTTTGCATAAAGAAATCTATAAGTAGTGTCCCTTCTGATGGCGGCCGGTAGCATCCACAAAGAAGAATACTGCGCCGTTTCCTGTCCGCCAATCTGAAGAGTATTAATTCGGAGCTGTCTGGCAAGGGAAGATCTGTTTTGTAGCATAGTGTAATTCCTCCTCCCTGTGTATTTCTATCTCTA
>NC_061830.1:26079394-26081894 GCF_019202785.1 Penaeus chinensis | reverse complement strand
TCTTTAACCTCACTATTATTATTATCATTAGTAGTAGTTGTAGTAACAGTAGTAGTAGTAACATTATTATTACTATTATTATCATTATCATCATTATAGTTATTATTATTATTATTATTATTATTATTATTATTATCATTATAATTATTAATATCATTGTTTTTATTACATTATCATTATTACTATCACTATCATTGATGTCATAATCACCATTTTAATTATTTTTATTATTATTTTTATTATCATTCTTATTAGCAAGATTATTATCATTATTATCATTATTATTATCATGATTATTATCATTATTATCATTATTACTATTAGCATTAGTGTCATTATTAATATTTTCATTCTTATCAGCAAAAATATAAATATCAACAATAACAAGTGAAATTTAATATTTTCTATGATTCCAGGACACGTTTTCTATATAAGATAAACCAGTTTTCGTACTTTGCAGTTTTATTTTCCTTTTTGTTCTGTTTTGCCTTCTTTTTTTGTTCCATTGCTTTACGATTAACAAAGGTAATAATCATTAATCTCTGCCACACTTCGGAAGCCTCACAATAAGGGTTCCGGCTGACGGGAAACTCGCTGCGAAGGTAAGATCAATGTGCAGTCTCGGAGGCACTTTGTCGCGCGAACTGGATGGCCAATGCGACAATTCTCCGGCGGAGGAAAGCGCCGATTCGTCTCCATTTATCTTCGGTCGTTCTGCTTTAGTTTTCTTTCTGTGTTCACGAATTATGTCTCTTTTTCATATTTTTTCCCCCTGTTTTACTTTTTTTATGAATTCGTTATTTTTTAATGTTTGTTTGGTTTTCAAAGGAATATTCCTTTTTTATATTTTTTCGTGTTTTCATTTTTTCTCTGTGTTGCATGAATTATTCTTATATTCGGTTTTTTGTTTTCTTTTTCTCTCTGTTGTACGAATTATTTTTGTGTTCTCTTTTTTCTTTAGTGTTGCATGACATTCGTTTTCATATTTTCCATTTCTCTTCTCCGTCCAGTAACTTTTTCTTTCTTTCTTTCTTTCTTTGTAATGGCTTCGTATACGATGAACACATGAAACGGTCGCTCTCTAACTTCTCCTTCTTCCTCTTCTTTGTCTTCGTCTTCGTCTTCTTCTTTTTCCTGTAATTTGTAATGCTGTTCTTGAATATACACGACCTTTTCATCATACCAGGATCCAGTGCGAGCGTTTGATTCCCTTTCTGTGCTGTTAATTGACGGCCTGACACGTGCTAGTTTCAATACATAAATACTTTATTCCTGTCACACTACAGGATATATAGTTATATAACGACAGGGAGGGAAGAAATTAAATAATTTTGGACCAAAGATACATGTTCATTTCTGGACGAGTTCACAGCAGACGAGCCCACGATTCACCGAAATCGCGGTATGGGTTTCCAGGACCATAACTTGGCATAGACATGACGCATCCGACGTGACGCAGCCACAACCATTCAAAACCGACACAACGCTATCCAACGTCGTGTCCTGTCTGTTAGTAGCATACCTTCCATAATTATCTATTCTCATTCAAAGCTTCGGTAATCCGAAATCCACACAGGGCTAGACAATTAACTGACGTTTTAAGCCGCGTAAGAATTCAAAAGAGAACTTTCATGTTTGATGTATATCTGAGAGCCCCACAACTGAATCCAGTATCATCCGCTCATGACTAAATCCCAGTCGACCTTTCAGAATTAACGCCAGGTTTTAAGTGGTTCGAGTATTATCCAATGGATGCATATACTCACATACATTGTGAGAGGAAGAGAGGAGGAGAGGGGGCGAGGGAGGGAGGGAGAGAGGGGGGGTGAGAGAGGAGACTGAGGGTGGGAGAGAGAGGGAGGGAGAGAGGGGGAGGGTGAGAGAAGAGTGTGAGGAGCAGGAGAGAGAGGGAGAGAAAGAGAGAGAGAGAGAGAGAGAGAGAGAGAGAGAGAGAGAGAGAGAGAGAGAGAGAGAGAGAGAGAGAGAGAGACAGAGACAGAGACAGGGAGAAAAGAGAGAGAGAGAGAGAGAGAGAGAGAGAGAGAGTGAGAGAGAGAGAGAGAGAGAGAGAGAGAGAGAGAGAGAGAGAGAGAGAGAGAGAGAGAGAGAGAGAGAGAGAGAGAGAGAGAGAGAACTGGGCAAGCAGACTGACAGACAGACGGAAAGAGAGGGGGGACAGAATCAATCAGAAACAATTTAACTACACTACATGTTCGACAAGGTAAAATAATAGCAGACATTTCAGAAAATTTATAAACAAACAGATAAAAAGACATTGATTTAAACTGCTTAATTACGTGATAAATGTATGAAGCAACGAAAAGCAGGTGTATTCATCAACCAAAATTTCTCAACTTTTTTACGATTGCATGTTCAGTATCATCGTAAAATTACTGAGGCTTCTCGTTTCCCTCAGAAGTGCTAAAAAGTACCAGGGAATTAATCCTCTGCTTGAATATGAAATGTATGCGTATGAGCGTGCAGATGAATTTAAAGGCAA
>NC_061830.1:26059394-26061894 GCF_019202785.1 Penaeus chinensis | reverse complement strand
ACCAGCATTCAGTCAGATGCAATTGTGATTATCATATTAGACCGATTCTTATTCTACACCAGGTTACGTAGAAATATAATTATGATGCTGTTGGTTGTATTTGTAAAAAGAGGGAATAGATACGAAAATGCGAATATGCGTTTGGAGAAATAAAATGAATGAATAGCCCGTGGTGATTTGTTTAATTAGTTCCATTCCATCATGCAACAACGAATAGCCTTTTGTTTTCTTTGATATCTTTTCCGATTAATTCCCTAATCTATTTTACTAAATTAGTAGCTAACCGAATGAGATTTTCACAAGGATCTATAAAACGGAGAAAAGGAAGCGAAAATAAACCATTAATCTCGTCTGTATTTCACAAAATAACACCCATCTTTCGTAAATCATTCCAGGCATCACTGAACGAATCAGGCCGGAGAGCGAAGCAGCCATAATTACTGTTACGAGTGAAACAAAAATGGGCTGTTGTGCCGCAACACCACGTTACAGAGAATGTGTTAATCAGGCAGGATGTGACTACAACACGACATGTCGATGATTTCGGGGGAGGAGGGGATAGGGGGGGAGGGAGTGGGGAGAAGGGAAGTGTGAGGGGAGAGGGAGGCAGAGGGGGGAGGGAGAGGGAAAGGGGGAAGTAGCATAGGGGAGAGGGGGAGGGGGGGAGGAAGAGGGGGTAGCGAGTGAGTGAGGAGAGGGGGGAGGGGAGGAGGGCAAAGGTTAGCGTGGAGGGACTGAGGGAGAAGGACGAAACGAGGGAGAGAAGGGAGGAGGAGGAAGAGGAAAGGAGTAACAGGAATACAAAGAAACAGAAAAAAACATGCCAGTGAGCGGGAAAATGGGAGGGAACGATATATACAGGCAAACAACAGTGGATGGGAAAAGAAATGATAATATTTTTTTTTTAAATGATATATAATATATATATATGTCTTTAAGTATGTCTATATATATATATACATATATATATATATATATAGAGAGAGAGAGAGAGAGAGAGAGAGAGAGAGAGAGATTTATATATATACATATAAATATGTATATACATATGTATACATATATATGTGTGTGTGTGTGTGTGTGTGTGTGTGTGTGTGTGTGTGTGTGCATATGTATGAAATATATCAACACGAAAAACTTATATATGTATGTATATGTGTGTATGTGTGTATATATATATACATATATATATATATATATATATATATATATATATATATATGTATGTATATATGGTGTGTGTGTGTTTTGATATATTTCATGTGCATGAAATCTATCACCTCGAGAAAATCTTGGTCCCAGCATCGCACCTGCGAACTCGCGGCTTAATCTCCGCACTTGAACGCAGCCGCACTTCCGGCGGGGTTGCCGTGTTGCCGTGTGGCTCGCGGCCCAATAGCCAGTATTTTTCAGCCTCAACTTGTTCATGGATAGCACTCCTGTTAGCTGCACGGGCCGCCTGAAGTTTGCAGCGATTTTTTTTTTTTTTTTTTTTTCTGTACATGCTCAAATTCACTATAAAAAACGAGATATGCTGCCACACACATACACACACGTACGTACATACATACATACATACATACATACATACATACATACATACATACATATATATACACATGTCTATATTTTTGTGTGTGTGGTCAGTGCATGTGCGTGTGCGTGCGTGTGTGTGTGTGTGTATGTGTGTGTGTGTATGTGTGTGTGTGTGTGTGTGTGTGTGTGTGCATATACAAATGTATACATATATGTACACATGTATACATATATGTACACATGTATACAAATATGTACACATGTATACATATATACACATTCATATATATTCACATATACGTACATGAATATACACATATAGATACATATGCGTACACATATATGCATATATATAAACATATACATACACATAAATACATATGCATTTATGTACATATTTTTACATATATATACATATGCATTTGCATATATGCATATGTATTCATATATATACATATACATACATACATATATATATGCATACAAATACTTATATATACAAACCTGTGTGTGTTTGCATATATGCATGTGTGTATATATGTGTATTTGAATATATATATTTATATATATTTATATATATATATATAATATACATGCATATATATGTATATATACATATTTATTTATATATATATGTATGTATATATGTATGTATATGTATATATATATGCATATATATACAGCATATATATCCATATATGTGTATATATATAGTATATCTATACTTATACATATATGCATATATACATATATATATACATATTTGCATATACATACATATAAACAACCATACACACATATATATATATATACATATACAATATAAGTACATATTTGTATATATACATATATATATACATTTTTGTTTTATACGCATTTTTACATTTTAAACGCATGCACATATACATACACAAGTACATACACATGTACATACACAAGTACATACACATGTACATACACAAGT
>NC_061830.1:26041894-26049394 GCF_019202785.1 Penaeus chinensis | reverse complement strand
AGTTACTTGCCCAAACTGGCAATCACCAGCGGATTCTATGTATGTGTGTGTTAGGGTAGATAAATAGACAGATGTGTGTACACTATTTGTATATACACACATAAACACACAAACACACACACACACACACGAATACACACGCCCACACACACACACACACACACACACACACACACACACACACACACACACACACACATATATACATATATACATATACATATACATATATATATATATATATACATGTATATTTATGTATGTGTATACAAATGTGTGTATATATAAGTATATATATACATATGTATGTGTATATATGTATATGTATATATACATGTGTATATATGTGTATGTATGTATATATATATGTATATATACATACATACACACACATATATGTATATATATATATATGAATTTATTTGCATATACATGTGTATAGGTATATATATGTATATACATGTGTATATATACACATTTATGTATATGTATACACACATATATACACGTGTATATGTATATATGTGTGTACGTATACACATATTTATGTATATATACATATATATTTATATACTGTGTATATATATTTTTTTTTTAACAGACTTTCATTCCATTGCAGGACATAGGCCTCTCTGAATTCACTATTGAGAGGTTATTTGGCAGTGCCACCCTTGCCTGATAGGATGCCCTTCCTGATCAACCGCAGTTCGGCGCGCTAACGCTTGTGACTCGGCGGCGATTTCCCCTACGACACCTGCGTTTGACTTCTCAAGGAAATATGTCGTTTTCTTGCCGTGAGATCGGGCATTTTTACGACTGACGGCGGAGAATTGAACTCGGGACCACGAGGGACGGATCCAGTTTTCTAACCACTGGACCATCGCGGCTTTGTGTGTGTGTGTGTGTGTGTGTGTATGTGTGTGTGTGTGTGTGTGTGTGTGTGTGTGTATTATATATATATATATATATATATATATATATATATATATATATATATATATATGTATGTATGTATGTATATATGCGTATATATATATATATATATATATATATATATATATATATATATATGTATTTATAGATATATTTGTATGTATATATAAATATATATATATATATATATATATATATATATATATATATATATATACTGTATTTATAAGTATACATATATATGTATGTATATGTATATATATATATATATATATATATATATATATATATTTATATCTATGTCAGTATGTATATGCATATATATACATACTCACATACACGCACACACAGTGTGTGTGTGTGTGTGTGTGTGTGCATATATATATATATATATATATATATATATATATATATATATATATATATATATATATATATATATACGCCTGGGATGAAACAGAAAGTTTAACTTCTCTGGAATAAAAAATGAAAAAGTAGCGTGAGCCTCGGTCAACTTTTTTCAAACCTGGATAATCGTAACAAGGTCAGTCAGCTGAAATTAAATTCGCCCGATTTTCGTTGGGCCAGAAGTTCATCGGAAAAATATGTTATCATCTCTAAATCAATCGCAACTTTTTTTTACCTTTTTTATCCATATCCTTTCTGAAAGAGCATATTTTGTAACTTTGCCCTTTCACCTGAGGAGAGTCAGCCGAGACTTTTTACTAAGATTAAATGGGTCGCCTCTTTCTTTAATATGTTCAAAGTCTCTCTTCCCTTCTCTTTTCTTTCCCACTGTATCTAACTCTCTCTCTCTCTCTCTCTCTCTCTCTCTCTCTCTCTCTCTCTCTCTCTCTCTCTCTCTCTCTCTCTCTCTCTCTCTCTCTCTCTCTCTCTCTCTCTCTCTCTCTCTCTCTCTCTCTCTCTCTCTCTCTCTCTCTCTCTCTCTCTCTCTCTCTCTCTCTCTCTCTCTCTCTTTCTCTCTCTTTCTCTCTCTCTCTGTATGTCTTTCTATCTATCTATCTATCTGTCTTGTTCTTTGTGTCTTTGGAATTATCACTGCGTGATGTTACCTCAGAAAGCTTGGTAAATATTAATATTCAAGACATTAACAATGTAACAACCCAAGACCGAAGTTATTCGTAAGTGCTGGTATAAGAAACAGTAAACATCATTCTGATCTAAGAACATGGCTGAAAAAAAAAACGTTTACACTTATATACGATTACATCATAGACAGTCAAAGAATCACCTATTCAGCCAATTCCAAGATTCCGAAGAGAAGCAGAGCTGGCAGCAGGCCGTTAGCCCTGAAGTGGAGTTTTATTTACGTCGGTGGAAGTGCAGGTGGATCAACGGAGAGCAAAGACGTCAGAGGAGCAGCCTATCCCACCCCCTCCCCCCATACCACGCAGCTCCAAATGGGTTCAGTCCTCGAGAGATTTCTTTATTTGGATTCTCTGCCACACGCTCTCACGGCGGAATGGACGGTTCAGCTTCATCTAATGTGTATTTGTTGTGACGTGAAGACTACTATTTGCACTGCACCGCCCCAATGTTTATCCTACGCATCGTTTCGGTCGTTGTTTCTATATTTGTGCATATATGCGGGGCGGATAAACAGACAGGAAATGAGTGAGACCGCCACTAAAGGGGATTCGAGAAGTAAGAGGAAAAAAGGTCATATTGCTGCCCTCTCCGTCCTTTTTTTATCGGCTCGCCGCCCCCAACTAAAACCATCTCTCTCTCTCTCTCTCTCTCTCTCTCTCTCTCTCTCTCTCTCTCTCTCTCTCTCTCTCTCTCTCTCTCTCTCTCTCTCTCTCTCTCTCTCTCTCTTTCTCTCTCTCTCTCTCTCTCTCTCTCTCTCTCTCTCTCTCTCTCTCTCTCTCTCTCTCTCTCTCTCTCTCTCTCTCTCTCTCATCCCCTCTCTATCTATCTATCTATCTATCTATCTATCTACCTCTGTATGTATTTGTATGTCTCAATTTCTCATTTTTTGCCGTCAGCAATAATCCTCCCGTCTCTTATTGGCCCTCTTCAGCTCTACCCTACCAGCTCTTACTTTCTGGTTCCTCATGGGCGAAGGACGCAGCTTCCCTTATAAGTCAATGACCTTTAAGACCCTTGGCTCGCACTTCACTAACCCAAGGATGAATGTACTTAGGGTAACCAGCGTAACGTTAGAAACTTTCCCAAAGAATTAAGCTTTCGGAATCCTTAGATCATGTTGCGCAAAGTTTCCTAAGACAATTATTTATACAGCTGATGCTTCACAGAGTGAACTCGGTTCTACCATCATGACACAGGTTATGGTGAAATCCTGCGGCCTGTGAAAAAGAGGGGAATGAAGTTATGATAAGTCCTCTGGCATGTGAGACGTGTAATAAGGTCATGTCAGATCCTGTGTCATGTGAATGAGGAGTCCAAATGCTAATTCTATACAGTCTAATTAGATGATGGATTTAAGTAAACCCATACATGATTATGACGAGTTATGGGAAGACCGTTTATTTAACAGGCAGTCAACCTCTGGGGGAGCAAGGGATTAGTGTTTGCCATTCTACAAAATGTGCGACACTTAAATCATAAAGTTCAAAGTTAAATAACTGGTAAAGCAAACCACACGGAAATGAAAAACACACTGTTGGAAAATCTAACAGATATGTGGTAATTGGTACTGAAGCTGTTCATCGATATTACCTTCTGTTCTGCTAGATAAATTGCCCTGTTCAAATAAATGCAAGGCTATCATCACAAACAGAGTCAGAACTAGACTCTATTTGTGATGATTACTTATAAATTTATGCTCGCCTATGCCATATGGTGTAGTGTTTAGCTCTGTTCTCTTTCTCCGGTGTGTGTTTGTGTGTGTGTTTGTGTAGAGAGAGAGAAAGTCAAGACTGAGGTCCATATTATTCACTTGACCAAAGAACAGCTTGCGAGCTTAGATTCTTATACATGTTATCATTAGTATTTCGCTTAACAGGAGAGCTCTCTTCAGACTCCATCACAGAGAAGCAGTTGTTGAGGCAAATTACCTCAGCCCGAGGAAAGTAGCAAGATCTTGCTGAGTAGCATACATAGAATGTGTGAAAATGATAGTATTTCGACAAATAAAACTGCGATGAACATCAACATAATTTCGAATGATGCCCCTTTTTTTCGCCCGAATCGGACGATGACAATTAACAAATAATTAGTGGGCATCGCGCCGCCGCAAGACTTCGGTTGGTACTAATTACCTTGCCTAATTGGTACTTTACACCTTCCAGAGGCATCCACTGTTTCAAAGGCTGCCACGCTCCCGCTTAATTACAGGCCCAACAGGTGTTAGTGACAGGTTCTAGAGTGCCAATGCTCGACACGACCCCCCCCCCCCCGCCAGCAACCTCCTTTGCAAAAGAGATGTGAACTGTTAACTTTTACTACTGATGGCACCTAACATTCGATTATGTATTTGTTAATGTCTGAATGTACAAGGAAAGAAAATTCAAAAGGAAAGAAATAAAATGGGTAGGTAGATAGCCATGAGGACGATGAAAAAAAAAAAAAAGAGAGATAAATATGAATAAGATAAATATGAATACGATAAACAGAAGATATAGGGGCACGTACACACATATACACACGAATTTTACTCCCGCACGAATGGGGTACAGTTAAATGTACGTTATCGGTAAATGGCATCTTGATGATTTGCTCTTATCAGATTGCCATGGTTTCAAGAACACGAAACTCAATATACATAATTCGATGCCTTGACTAAGGTGGAGTCTATCCGTCTCAGTAAGAAAAGGAGACGTACAAAGACAGAGACAGGGACAGGGGGTGGATGAGAAGAGAGACAGAGAGAGACAGAGAAAGAGAGAGAGAGAGAGAGAGAGTCAGAGAGAGAGAGAGAGAGAGAGAGAGAGAGAGAGAGAGAGAGAGAGAGAGAGAGAGAGAGAGAGAGAGAGAGAGAGAGAGAGAGAGAGAGAGAGGAGAGAGAGAGAGAGAGAGAGAGAGAGAGAGAGAGAGAGAGAGAGAGAGAGAGAGAGAGAGAGAGTGAGAGAGAGAGGGAAAGAGAGAGAAAGAGAGAGAGAGAGAGAGAGAGCGAGAGAGAGAGAGTGAGAGAGAGAGAGAGAAAGAGAGAGAGGGAAAGAGAGAGAGAGAGAGAGACAGAGAGAGAGAGAGAAAGACAGAGAGAGCGAGAGAGAGAGAGAGAGAGAGAGAGAGAGAGAGAGAGAGAGAGAGAGAGAGAGAGAGAGAGCGAGAGAGAGAGAGAGAGTGAGGAAAAGAGAGAGAGAGAGACAGAGAGACAGAGCGAGAGAGAGAGCGAGAGAGAGAGAGAGAGAGAGAGAGAGAGAGAGAGAGAGAGAGAGAGAGAGAGAGAGAGAGAGAGAGAGAGAGAGAGAGAGAGAGAGAGAGAGAGAGAGAGAGAGAGAGAGAGAGAGAGAGAGAGAGAGAGAGAGAGGAAAAGAGAGAAAGAGAGAGACAGAGAGAGAGAGAGACGGACAGACAGATAAACAGAGACAAAGAGGTAGAGAGGGAGAGGGAGAGGGGAGGGGAGAGAGGGAAATAAAGAAAGAGAGAGAGAAACATACATACTAACCTGAGCGGACAGATTTGATCCCGAGAAATCTATTTTTGTGAATTCAAAACTTTCCTAAAAGCAGCTTAGATCAGAATTCCATTGCATGTTAGCAAAATATTTCCAAATCGTGTAAAGCATTAATGCTATTTTATGTGAGGAAACTCACAAAAAAATATCCGGTTAATTGTCACATGGAAGAATCTAGGAAAGGATTTCAAAACTTTTGGAATATTGGAAGGAAAAACATATTAGTTATATATATGTATATATATATATATATATATATATATATATATATGTATGTATATATATATATGTATATATATAATATATATATATATATATATATATATATATATATATATATATATATATGTATGTATACATACATATACATACATACATATATATATATATATATATATATATATATATATATATATATATGTAAGGGAGAAAATGGAAATAACACTAATAGTAATAATAATGATAATGATAATAATAATGATAACAACAACAACAATTATTATTATTATTATTATTATTATCATCATCATCATCATTATTATTATTATCATTATTATTATTATTATTATTATTATTATTATCCGAAAGGGAGAGAGAGAGAGTATACTGAAGCCATAAAGTATCCCTTATATCTTATACTCTACAAAGGACCACTGCATAATCTATTTCCAGGTGAAAGTAATCGATTTCTGATCGCAAAAGTAATCGAAGTAATCGATTGCATAAAGAAATGAGTATCGCCCATCAATAATGATAATAATAATAATAGTAATGATAATAATAATAACAATAATAATGATAATATATAATAATAATAATAATAATAATAATAATAATTATTATAATAATGATAATAATAATAATAATAATAATAATAATAATAATAATAATAATAATAACAAATAATAATAATAATAATAATAACAATAATAATATTAATAATAATAATAATAATAATGATTACAATAATTGTAATAATAATAATAACTAAACTAATAATAATAATGATGATGATAATAATAGTAATAATGATATTATTATTATTGTTATTATTATTATTAATGGTAATGATGATGATGACAATAATGATATCAATTATAATGATACTGATAGTCATTGTTATTTTTTTATTACCATTATTATTACCATTATCTAATTATCATTATTATCATTAATATTATCATTATTGTCATTATTGTTATTGTTATTATTATTATCATTATCACCATTGTTATTATTATTGTGATTATTAGTATTATTACTATAATTATCTTTAGTATTATTGTAAACATAGTAATAATAATAATTATTATTATTATTATCATTATTATCTAAGGTAATGATAAAAAATACATATACAAAATAGAGTAATGATGATAATAAGGAAAGTATGAAAGTACATGTCTGTGCTGAAACTGATTCGGCAAACTGGCCACGTAAAACGCACTAGACCGTGATTATTTCTATTTCCATACAGACCAGCTCCATAAACGCCCACAAAACCAACAAAATGCAAGGTTTAATTCCTCAAAACAACTGTTACGTTTATTACCATAATAGTGTCCATTTTATAAGAATTACAGTCGGTCTAACAATCGAGTCCAGCAATCAGTACGGCGACCGGAGATTCAGTTACAAATCCACGAGAACAGAAATGGCAACTGTGGATATTTTTAGCTAAATGTTCAAAGTAATTGTGCAAAGCATATTTGTAGTTTCAGTATGCCTCACAACAGAAAGACATATGTAAATAAAATTTCTAAAACTAAATAGTTCATAATACTACCATTCATATTCTATGAATGCCTCTATTGCAGGGAAAGTGCTCTACAGCACCCTTTAATCTACTCTCTGATAAGACTGCGGACAGCAATTAAGCAACTGTAACACGGTACTAAAGGCGATATGTCAGTTCCTTGAAGTTATCACCACGTGGACTTCTACTTGTTTACTTTACGCTGTAAGAG
>NC_061830.1:26034394-26036894 GCF_019202785.1 Penaeus chinensis | reverse complement strand
CTCACAAGGTTCAGGGGTGACCACCGAGCTGCAACTTCACACTGTAGAAGGTGATATCTAGAATTATTGTGGCTCTTCAGTGAGTTGCTGTCTGCAGCGAGCGTTCACTTGCAGAGCTTGCAGCTTGCCTCATGAGGATCCTCAACCATATGTTCAAGCCAGTTTCTGTAAAAGTTCCAGCCAGGCATGGCAGAATTTCCTCTCAGGGGCCATGTCAAAATCTGGAATAAAGAAAAAGAGGAATCCACTCAACCAAGGATGTTGCCCGAATTTGTTATATCCTAATTTGTATTACACAGTATGAACATCTAATATGAAATTATCTTCACTACTCAGCACAAACAGTAGATACATTTCGGAAGGTTAAAAAGTGCTCAGTGATTCCCGTTTATTTCTATTTCTTTCAATTGTCTGAAATATATATCAATGTGGTCCACAAGTTCGCAGTGTTTTTTCCCGCCTTTTTTTGGTTCGCAGAGCAAACGAAAGTTGTACACATCGGCAACGCTGGAAGGAAGGGGAACAACAGGTGACAAAAAGAAAAAAAAAACGATTCAGACACGTGCCAGTCGAGTTATTTCTCACTGCTGATCTCGTAAGCGCCTTCCCTTTCCGACTCCTTGGAAGCGGACTAATGCACTGAGAGATTCCTTTGAAAGTTGTTTGTTAAATGAAAATCCTACGAAATAATAATCCGCTTCAGACTAGGCGGACTATTATATTGTCAAGTACTGTATACATATTCATATATATATATTTATCTATATATACATATATATTGTATACCAACACATACATGCATAATATATAATCTATAAATAAATCGTCAAGTACAGTATATATATTTATATATTTTAGACACACACACACACACACGCGCGTGTGTGTGTGTGTGTGTTATGTTCTAGTTACTGTAAGGGCATTATCTGATTCTCCGGCATGCTGAGGCGTGGCGCCTATAGTGCTGCCTGTGCTCAGACTTATTTCTGATATTTCTTTTATTCTAGAGATAATAATGGTTTTATTCATACATCATGTGTCTCATTGTCATTATTTATATAAACTGTTTATATTATTATTCTGATTAACATCAATAGTGTTATCATAAATGTTATTATTATTAATATCATTATTGATATCAACATTTTATTATTGCCATTATTATTCTCATTCTCATTATTATTATCATTATTATCATTATTATTATTATTATTATTATTATTATTATTATTATCATTATTATTATCATTACTACTATCACTATTATTATTATTATTATTATTATTATGACTATTATCATTATTATAGTCATTATCAGTATCACTGTTACTATTGTTATAATTATCCTAATAATAATAATATTATTGTCATTATTATCATTGTTGTTATTATTCTGATCATTATTAGTATCCTCATTATTATTATCATCATTATTACTATCAGTATTTTTATTACTATTATCATTATATTTATCTTAATGATTATTATTGATTTGTTTATTTATCATTATTGTACGTATAGGGAATCTGATAACCAATTACCTTTAGCAGTTGATTTTGCCGGCTATCCGACCCATTGAAGTTCTATCGATGCGATAGAAGCTCGATCCAGTCTTTTTTTTAGATCTGTGCTTTGACACCAGAGAGCAAGGATTTGGTTCGTTCGGTGTTTCAATTGTGGGTCGAATCAGTACGGATCCTGTTGACGCCCATCAGGCCTGGTCCCTGGACAGGGATATCAATGCATATAATTTTCGTCTGCTATGCGAACTACTCAAATGCGGAAATGATGCCCGCAGACTTATGGTCCGCAGTTCGCGCTCATGCGAACAAAATGAACCCATACTTGTAATACATAACTTTCTTTAAAAACAGCTTTGACGTCATAGAAGCACCACTTTGTAAACAACGCTCAAATTATGTAATCTTTTCTTGTTTATAAGACATTAAAATTATATTCGATAGAGTTTTTTATTGTTTTAATTAATGTATAAACTTTTTTTCTTGTTTAGCCCCTCATCAATAACTATGGTTCTCTTGGTCAATGCTTTGAAAAAATGGTCATGCAGAACGGGACCCTCCCCCTGGGTAGGGTCAGTACACTACGGTGTTTTGGATTTTTTTTTTTTTTTTTTTTTTTTTTTTTTTTTGGGGGGGGGGGCATTTTATACTTCTATATAGTTTTTGTTTGTGCTGGGTACTGCAGGTTAATGTATGTGTTTATTTAATGAAAAAGGACCTCTTGATAAGCCGGTTTGGCGATGCGTCCAGAACATTTTGTGGGAAATGAATAAATACATATAAATATATATAAATGTACATATATACATTTTGACTTAAAACATTGGGACTGTTATAGAATATATATACATGTGTATATATGTGTGTGTGTATATATATACATTGATATAGACACACACACACAAACACACACACACACACACACGCACACACGCGCGCGCACATATATATACACTGTGTGTGTATATATGATACACACG
>NC_061830.1:26014394-26024394 GCF_019202785.1 Penaeus chinensis | reverse complement strand
ATTTACTACAACAGAAAGTCCATTTTCATTCAGAATAATTTCATGTTACAATGCGACGTTGTGCTATGAAAGTCAAACTCTCTACTATTAATTTGTCTTCTGTTATTTCTCTAAAGCGTAGGAAATGTTGATGCCGGTCTGAGAGGCAAATCTGTTTGTTTAAACCTGTAATTAAAGTTCGTCTGTGAATGCATTGTTACAAGTGACGTCCAAGTATAGATGTATTCAAGAGGAGATTCCTTTGAAATTTCTATTGTATCTTTGGGTGTGATGCTCCAGTTAAGCAGTAATTACTTTTAGTATTCATTCTTTCGCCAATGGTCCCAGTCTCTTTTGCCAGCCATTGAGTTTAATTAATAGACATAATTCCAGGTATCCTTAATTTCCTGGGTTTCCAGTAAGCCGCTAGCGTGCAGCCTTTTCAGCTTCGCTCCTTTCATTTTCATTTTTGTAGATCTACAATGCAACCTCTGTAGAGAAAACTAGCTAAATCACCAGTACTAAAATGAAGTTTGGAAGTTTATGAGCGTTACTTCTGCAAACAAAGAAGAACATGAGAGGAAAAAAACGTTTGTGTTTTAATGGTGTAAAGAGAGAAAGAGAAAGGCTTTGACCTTTACTTTTTCAGACGACACTTGTTTTTAAAAAAAGGCATGATGTATACTGCTGAAAATACAACAGTTCATTCACGTTTCAGAAAAGTAAGTTTTCAAGAGACGGGATCTTATCGGATCAAAGACTTTCATTTAAAAGTGAAATGTAAAGATAAATCGCAAAACATCTGGAAATAAAGATTCTAAACGTAATGTTGTGTTTTTTTTACTGGTCATTTGTTTAGCAGTTTCACAGACCGAACACGCACTTAGCTTGATGAAAATAGAGGAAGAGATAAAGAAATGAAAACACTATAATGAGATGCTTTTCATCTACAATAAAATTTGCAGTTTCCTACAAGAGTGAAGCTCTCATCTCTTTGGAATAAGACGAAAAAACGTTAAATATCAACTCGCGAAATCCTACTGGAGTGAATACCCGTTCATCAAAAGAAACCTAAAACATGACCTGGCTGCTCGCACTCTAATGCATACGTCAAGAAAATATGTTTCTAGATCACTTTTTTTTTCTCTCATTTCCTTTGAATTATGTCTACGCGACAAAATATGTATACAAAAACGGGCCAACATCCCTTCGGTAAACTGGAATGGCACGTCTCGAAGACCCAAGGGAGATTGACGGGTATGTTTCTAATAGGATTAAATTCAGCTCCAACTGCCTCTCCTCAGACTCTCGCGCATCTGCCGTGCAATATTAACTTTCAGACGTTACGATGCAAGTTCTGGAATATTCTAGAAACGTCTCAGTTTCGGCGCAAGACATTGTTACACTTAGGACGCCTCCTGTCACTTTCTCAAGTCCAGGTAAGTCTCGGGGTCTCATGACGCCGTGACTGATGACCTGCTTGTTGGGTGTCCTCGTTGGCTTTATGACTCTGTGTGTGTGTGTGTGTGTGTGTGTGTGTGTGTGTGTGTGTGTGTGTGTGTGTGCGTGTGTGTGTGTGTGTGTGTGCGTGTCTGTGTGTGTGTTCTGATAAGTGTAATAGACATTTTACTTCCTTTATATTTTATTACATCGCATGTTGTCCTTCTCATAGGAACAGTATGCATCTATTTACTTATTCTAACAGGGAATTATTTTTTTTATTAACAATGCAAGTTCCCATATTCCAGTGAATCAATATCTCAGGAATCATCCATAATCACGCCATCCGGAACAGCTCAAAGTTGTAGTCGGTTTCCGAAGGTTCATCGGTCACCATTCACACAGTCTGCTTTCATATTTAATAAATGAAGTTCTTTGGGAAAGGAAAATGTACATTTGAAAGACGCGCCAATCTTTTCCGGAATTCACACATCTTTAACCATCCTTTTTTCATTTTTTATGCCCGGATCAAAAGAAGACCCGTACTAAGAGCACTTTAGTTGTAGCGTTGTAGTAGTCCGGTTACGAGGCCATAAAACCGGAAACTGCGTCGTTCAAGCCACCTCAGCGATATCCCCTCTTCTCGTAGGTCCCTGTAGACTGATAAGTAAAGCTGAATAAGAGCAGCGTTGTGACAGTAGATTGCATTCAGGGCTTCGGTCAAGGCGCAGACGGTCATCGATTTGTGAATGTGGAATGTGTGGCATGTGGAGACGCTGGCCGGGCCCCTCGCGCGCCCGACAACAGCCGCCCGGAGTTTGATCCGTTGGCGCGGTGTGCTCGCCGCCGAGGGCTCTCCCGGTGCCGGTCCTGTGGCTGGTGCCTTCATCAATATAGGTGCTGGTGGATGTGTTTTACACATAATTCAAAGTGTAAGGTCGATCTGGCGAGAGTTGCCTAGCCAGTGTGGTTATGTGTGTGTATGTATATATATATATATATATATATATATATATATATATATATATATATATATATATATATATATTTATATATATATACACATATATATTATATATATACATTGATAGATAGATACATAGCCAGAGCGATAGATATTGATGTACAGATATACTGTGTGTATGTGTATATATATACATATATATATATATATATATATATATATATATATATATATATATATATATATTTGTGTGTGTGTGTGTGCGTGTACACGCACACACACACACACGCACACACACACAACACACACACACACACACACACACACACACACACACACACACACACACACACACACACACACACACACGCATGCATAAATATATATATATATATATATATATATATATATACATATATATATATATATACGCACATATACATATATACATGTATATATACATATTATATATATATATATATATATATATATATATATATATATATATATATATAATGTGTTTGTGTGTGTTTGGGTCAGCTTTATTTATATGTGTTTCCTTCTACGTTGTTCGTCCTGGGATCCCTATTTGACGTAATTTCCAAATAATTTCCTTTCTGATTTATAGTTTGCTTTCCTTCCCATAAATTCCGAAAATTGAAGACGATCGTAAATTAAAAGCAAAATTTAACGGTTGAGAACTATGTGACAGCCAGTATTCATCAAATAATCGAGAATTTGAAGCTTTCCACGAATTATATCACTGACTTCTTTTCTATATTCATCGTTTTTTGCCGCATTTTTCCTTTTTTTTTTTAACAATTCACTCTCGATTTGATTCCTCGTCTTCTTTCTCTCCTAACC
The DNA here is from genome assembly GCF_019202785.1 of Penaeus chinensis. Taxonomy (NCBI): domain Eukaryota; kingdom Metazoa; phylum Arthropoda; class Malacostraca; order Decapoda; family Penaeidae; genus Penaeus; species Penaeus chinensis. The sequence continues at coordinate 26,021,147 of NC_061830.1, read as the reverse complement.
ATTTCTTATTTACGTGTTAAAGATGAATGTCCTTTGCCTCATCCGCTCAGCAGTGGCAGTTGGAGGCATCGAATAAAGACAGGAACAGACAAAAGGGAAAAGACAGATGTAAGGGAACAAGTAAGAGGAGAAAAGTAGGGAAAGAGAGGAAGAGGAAGAAAAAGAGAAAGAGAGAGAGAAAAGAAGAATGATAAAATAAGAACAACCCAGAGTCCTGTTCAACCTGAACAAAAATCTGGGATCGACCGCCGCCATCAGTCGCCACCCTGCAGCAACTTCAATAGCCAGTCGTCAGACATCGAATCGGCGAAGATGTTCATGAAATAATGTGTTTGATCTTATTCCTTTTAAGCAGCAACTACTGTAAGCGGCATATTTTTATTGAATGTACCCATGAGCAGCACATATCAGAGATGATGAATTTCAGACAATACTTTCCTTTTTTATCAGTATTAAAGCTAAGCTCATATGAATATCATATGTGTAGCTGGCAGTTGCGAAAGAATAACTAGCGAGATGTTTCACTGAGACGTGTTGTAGACTCTCCGTTTACTACCAATTATTGCAGCAAAGTGAAATTTGATAAATAGATGGTTCAGTATGCATTAGGCATAATGGTGAAACCGTTTATCTTTCCTTCACTTTCCCATTTTCCTCTCTTTTTGCTTTCTTTCTGTGTATGTGTGTGTGTGTGTGTGTGTGTGTGTGTTTGTGTGTGTGTGTGTGTGTGTGTGTATGCATATACATTTATACACACATACACACATATATATGTGTGTGTATTTATATATATATAGGTATATATATATATGTATGTATATGTATATATTTGTATATATATGAGTGTGTATGTATATATATATATATATATATATATATATATATATATATATATATATATATATATATATATATATATATACTCTTTCGCCGTTCTGTTAAACAAAATTTCGAAACGAAATTTGAATATCACGTACATGGAAACATACTAATATTTACATACAGTATTATTAGAGAATCCCCTGTCTGCTTCTAACTAAAGATGTAATGATGAAAACTGGGCTTTTCATCGTTACACTGTGAAAGAGACTTCAGCAATATAAGAATGAAATTGATAAGCCTCAACGGAGAGCTTATTGCACAAATGTTGAATGCAAAAGGATGCATGCGTGTTTCTTTCCTTCTTTTTGCGAGTGTGCGCGTTTGAGTGTGTGTGTGTGTGTGTGTGTGTGTGTGTGTGTGTGTTTGAGTGTGTGTGTGTGTGTGTGTGTGTGTGTGTGTGTTTGAGTGTGTGTGTGTGTGTGTGTGTGTGTGTGTGTGTGTGTGTGTGTGTGTGTGTGTGTGTGTGTTTGAGTGTGTGTGTGTGTGTGTGTGTGTGTGTGTGTGTGTGTGTTTGAGTGTGTGTGTGTGTGTGTGTGTGTGTGTGTGTGTGTGTGTGCGGGTGAATCTTCTTCCTTTTCTTTTCTTTTTTCTTCTTCCTCTTTTTCTTCTTCCTCCTTTTCTGCTTCTTCTTCTCCTTCCTCTTCCCTTCGTGTTCTTCCTCTTCTTCTGTTTCTTTTTCAAACCATGTATGATCGAAGAGCATTCAGCAAGGAATATCTAATAAGATAAAAAAGTGCAGTAATTCCAAAACAAATGTATCAAGAATATATTTATAACAATCAAACATAAATGCTATATGATGATGGTAATGATTACTAAAAACCTTAAGCATTGCATAAATGAATAATGACAATAAGAAAAACTAAAGCAAAGCTAATCAATAAGGGAATAAGGGTTAGAAGGAAACGATACCTATGAATAAAAGATCTAAAAGACATGTAAGGCAAAAATGTCAGAGAGCGAGACTAGGCCCGTCAGCGCCCCGGCCGCCCGCGGGTCGGCGGCGGTCCCGTCGGCGGCCACTCGCTCGCCGGCCCCGTCGCTGCCCCGGGAGGCAACGGCAAATCATCCAAATGGCGCAATTTTCTGCTTTATGAGCTCGTAACCGGACTTTAGTGCACTACAACGGCCGCCGGACTCCGTTTTCCTTTTATATTTTTTCAGCGGTGGAAAAAAAAGCTAAATCAAATTAAAAACATGAATAAAAAGTAGCTAATGCACTGTACTCTGAACTCGGGTTTTGATGTGATATCTCTTTTACTGCTTTCAGCTCGGTCTCTTTATTAAGTTATTTCATTAAGTCGTCAAGTTGCTTTTTCAGTCATGTTCCTACTATCAACAGCGGATTATGACTAAGCGGGGATGTTATTCTGGTAAATCCACATCATGAAAGAGGATTTAAATATAAATGTAAAGAGGGATTATTCCGGAGTAGACTAAAAATCTGGATCTACTATAACAGAAGCAGCGAATTGCTAGATTAATTCGTCAAAATCTGAATAGCATTGGACTGATTTCAGTTCGTTCTTGGGCAAAGTGGAATGAATAAGCAAAGTGCAAACTGGTTGTAAAACCAAGAGAGGGTAAATAAGCGAAAAGGTAGATGAGAAAAATACCATAGGAAGGGAGGAAGCAAAATAACCTATTCCCAAATAACAGGTTTAGATTCCCCGAGCAAGAAGAATCAAATGCCACTAGGATGAAAAGTTCTTGTAAAGACCGATGTCATGGAAATTATTACAATGACAACAAGCACGCAGGGAGTTGCAGAAATAAGACAGTACATTTAAAAAACAAATTCTCAATTATCATACTTATCAATAAACCTGTATTCAGTCATCCTTATCTTCTCATTGCAAACATAAGAAAATATCCATATCAGCACAATTTTGCCACCTCTAAGGAAACTGATTTTATTTTCACATTTTCCTCAACATCCACACGCAACGAATAATCTCATCCCCGAATGTTATAAGTATCCAAATCTTAACGCTACAAAAAACAGAGGATCCAAGTCCGTAAAAACATTTCTCCATACCCTAGATTTTTTTTCTCTCTCTCTCTCTCTCTTCTCTTTCATCTTCTTTTCTTCTTTTTTATCCTTTGGGACTTAGAGCTTAGCGCCCGTCTGTAATACTCTCTAAGCTTATTTCAGCTGACAAAGACTCCTTCCTCGCGTAGCATGGCCGGCAGGAGGACGCTGACTTATAGCCTGTTTTCTATTCCTTTATTTCTTTATTTACAGGTGAAAAAAAAGTCAGAAGTACAGAGCATTAAGGTATTAATAATTTGATACTCACAGAGACTAACGACGATAATGCCATTTCTTCTTTTCCTAAATTTACCATTTAGTTGATTTTTCTTTTTCATTATTTTAATTTATTTAAGTCTGACCTCAGTAACACAAGCTAGAAAAGGAACTACGCCGATCATATTCCATGCTGCCACTTTAATCATCATGCGTATAGATAGATAAATAAATTGATAAAGAGATAGATAGATGAATTTATAGATAGATAGATAGATAGACAGATAAACAGAGAGATGGATAACAGCTGGACAGGTCAACATATAGATAAATAGTTAAATAGATTGATTGGTAACTATATAGACGGATAGATAGATACATCAATAAATATATAGATAGATAGATAGAAGAAGGGATAATCAGATATATGGGTGAACAGACTAACAAGTAGATGAATAGATAGATAGATAAAATGATAAACAGAGAGATGGATAAACAGACAACAGATAGATAAATAGAAAAAGGTTAACATACGGATATATAGCTCGTTAGATAGGTAGATATATAAATAAAGGCATGTTGAAGTGTGTGTATATATACATATATATATATATATATATATATATATATATATATATATTTATATATATATATATATATCCATTTGTCCTGGGAATGACGTTAAACCGCATCCAGGCAGAGTGGGAAGATCGTGCGTGGGGTTAGATAGTCCCACCTAACTTCTACAAAATGTGCACAAACTACTCCCTCTTTGCCGTAAAACCGAGCGGGCCCTCGGGCAATTGAGGGTTTCAGGGACAACCAGCCATGGTTTAAGTGGTGAAGCTGTTGGCAGCAGGATAGCAAATTTCATAGAAGGAACTGCGGACAAAGAAAGAATCTTGGGTCTCTACTTTGTCATCACATCAACCCCTGACTCCTCTCCATGATAAGAGAGCCACGGCGGTTTATTTTGAACTTTATATATATATATATATATATATATATATATATATATATATATATATATATATATATATATATATATATATATATATTTGAATATATACATATATACATATATATATATTTGAATATATACATATATACATATATATATATTTGAATATATACATATATACATATATATATATAAATATTTGTATTTATACATATATGCGCAACATAGCCTCTTCTCACCTGTGTATAAGTGCATTTGTGTGCGAGTCACCTTCCCCATGCACCTGGCGGCCCAACCCGCTCCCTCCCCGGCGGCTCGCGAACCTGAGGGAGCCAATCAGGGGCATCTCGGCGCCGGGAAGGAGGCAGTCGGCCCGGAAGCGTGGACTCCGGCGAGGACTGATGCCGGACAAGAAGGGCGGGCCGAGGGAATGCATATCTACACATATATACATATATGTCTCTTGGTATATATATAAATATATATGTACATACATATGTGTGTATGTACGTATGTGTCTGTGTGAGTATATGTATATATACATATACACATATATTTATATTTATATATGTGGATATAAATATACATATATACATATACTCACACATACACATGTGCATGTACATTATATATATATATATATATATATATATATATATATATATATATATATATATATATATACATATACATATATATAAATATATATATATATATATATATATATATATATATATATATATATATATATATATATATATGAGTGTGTGTGTATGTGTGTGTGTGTGTGTCTGTCTGTGTAGGTACATATATATCTTAAATATATCTTAACGTAAATATTAATCCATTCTTGACCACGCCCTAATCCTTTTCTCGTGCCCCGCCCTCAGCAGCGCCGACGTGGATTCCCCGGCACAATCGGCCTCAAAGGAAGGTCCTCCTTTCCTTCTTTTTTGGGGCGAGGCGGATTTTTTGTTTGTTTGTTTGTTTGGTTGTTGTTTTATTGTCAGACAAGACACGCGATTCAGATGTTAAATCTAATCAATCAGAATTCTAATTTATCATCCTTTTTATAGTAAAAATAAGCATAATCATTGTCATTATTATCATTACTGTTGTTGTTATTATCATCAACAAAAACGAGACGTAATTAGTTGTGGGTTGTTCCATTGCTTGGGAGTTGGTTTCCTATTTCTCTTTCTCTATCTCTCTTTATATATATATATATATATATATATATATATATATATGTATATATATAGATAGATAGATAGATACATACATACATATATATATACATATGTATATACATATATATATGTATATATATATATATATATGTGTGTGTGTGTGTGTGTGTGTGTGAACATATATTATATATGTGTGTGTGTGTGTATATATATATATATATATATATATATATATATATAGATAGATAGATAGATATAGATATAGACACACATACATACATACACACACACACATACACACACACACACACACACACACACACACACACACACACACACATATATGTATACATATATACATATCAAATGATATATAAATGCATATATATGTGTGTATGTATATATATATGTTTGTATGTATACATATATATATATATATAGACATATATATATATATATAGACACACACACACACACACACACACACACACACACACACACACACACACACACACACACACACACACACACACACACACACACACACACACACACACACACACGCTTTCGTTACCAGCGGAAAATGAATTATTATGGAACATGTTTGTTAGTGAAAAGGATTTTTGTGTCTTGTTCCTTTCCTTGGAGTGGCTAACGCTTTTTATTCCATCTCCAGATAATTACTTCTTTTCGATATCATCATTTTAAGGGCCCGCCAGTTGCTCTGCTTGGTGCGGTAAAGCTGTATGCTATCGGTCTTTCTGCTTCGTCATGTTTTACTTGATGTATTTTCTTCTTTTTTCTTCTCTCTCGCTCCTTCCCTGTTTTTTTCTTTACTGTTAGAGATGCCTGCAAGATCAAAGCGAGCAAGAGGAAGCGAAAGAGGAAGCCACATGATTGGCTGAGAGGGAAAGGAAATTAACCAATCATCATAAACTCACGAATATTCTGATCATGTCGTCAACTTTGCTCGCAAAATTTCCTTGATTAAAGTTTTTCTTTTTTTTTAATGTAGGATCGAAGTTGTGGGTTTTGATTTAACAGATTTTTTTTTATCGACATGTAATTAATCAACGGAGGAAGTTGTCTAATCAGGTTGGTATATTTATTTATGAATTTGTTTATATTTAACAACTAAGTCTGCCAACAAAATTACGTGAAAAGTACCTGATTAAAATTTATGGCTGGTCTGCCCATGGCCCAAGGATCAGATGATTAAACCTGTGGTGGATAACCTATCCAATCAAACCCCAATTACCCTTCTGATTACACATTATCTGGCAGAAGAGAAACACTCAGGAGCTATAAACATTCGGATAACAGCCCCGGAAAGACTCGAGGCTGACTTCAAACACGTTCTTGAAAATCGTCGAAGATGTATCGTACTTGGTGTAATGAATAACAAGTGTGGTCACGCACGGGAAGACCTCGGACTCTATACAAAAGAAATGCTGACTCTAAATATATTCATA
>NC_061830.1:26004394-26009394 GCF_019202785.1 Penaeus chinensis | reverse complement strand
AAAAAAAAAAAAAAAAAAAAAAAAAAAAAAAAGAACTGCGCCTTTTGTAACGCAATTTTAACCCAACAAAAGCGCGGGAAAATCGTAGAAGCTCAGCATTTTCTCTTTACACTTCGCCGTTACTACAGCCTTAAATTCCCGCGAAATGCAAGTCGATTTTTTGTCTTTTTTCTGCTTCGTTTTCGTTTTCCCCGCCGGTGTGCTAATGCATCCGAACCGCCTTTTTGTGGCGCTCTTTATATCATTCTATCTTTTCTTCTTTCCACAACTTTTTCTCTGAATTTTTTTCCTCCTCTCAGTCTCGCTTTCTCCTCTCTCTCCCTCTCTCTCTCTCTCTCTCTCTCTCTCTCTCTCTCTCTCTCTCTCTCTCTCTCTCTCTCTCTCTCTCTCTCTCTCCCTCCGTCCCTCCCTCCCTCCCTCCCTCCCTCCCTCCCTCCCTCCCTCTCTCCCTCCCTCCTTCCCCCCTCCTTTCCTCCCTTCCTTCCTTCCTTCCTTCCCTCCCATTCTCTCTCTCTCTCTCTCTCTCCCTCCCTCCCTCCCTCCCTCCTTCCCGCCTTCCCTCCCTCCTTCCCCCCTCCTTTCCTCCCTTCCTTCCTTCCTTTCTTCCCTCCCTTTCTCTCTCTCTCTCTCTCTCTCTCTCTCTCTCTCTCTCTCTCTCTCTCTCTCTCTCTCTCTCACTCCCTCCCTCCCTCCCTCCTTCCCGCCTTCCCTCCTTCCTTCCCCCCTCCTTTCCTCCCTTCCTTCCTTCCCTCCCCCCCACCCCCTCGCCTTCTTTCCCTTCCTTTCTCCCTCTCTCTTTCTCTCTCTCTCTCTCTCCCTCCCTCCCTCCCCTCCCTCCCTCCCTCCCTCCCTCCCTCCTTCCCACCTTCCCTCCCCCCTTCCCCCCGCCTTTCCTCCCTCCCTTCCTTCCCTCCCTTTCTCTCTCTCTCTCTCTCTCTCTCTCTCTCTCTCTCTCTCTCTCTCCTTCCCGCCTTCCCTCCCTCCTTTCTTCTCTTCCTTCCTTCCTTCCCTCCCCCCCTCGCCTTCTTTCCCTTCCTTTCTCTCTCTCTCTCTCCCTCCCTCCCTCCCTCCCTCCCTCCCTCCATCCCTCCTTCCCCCCTCCTTTCCTCCCTTTCTTCCTTCCTTCCTTCCTTCCCTCCCTTTCTCTCTCTCTCTCTCCCTCCCTCCCTCCCTCCCTCCCTCCCTCCCTCCCTCCCTCCCTCCCTCCCTCCCTCCTTCCCACCTTCCCTCCCTCCTTCCCCCCTCCTTTCCTCCCTTCCTTCCTTCCTTCCTTCCTTCCTTCCCTCCCTTTCTCTCTCTCTCTCTCTCTCCTTCCCGCCTTCCCTCCCGCCTTCCCTCCCTCCTCCCCCCCTCCTTTCCTCCCTTCCTTCCTTCCTTCCCTCCCCCCTCGCCTTCTTTCCCTTCCTTTCTCTCTCTCTCCTCCCTCCCTCCCTCCCTCCCTCCCTCCCTCCCTCCCTCCCTCCTTCCCCCCTCCTTTCCTCCCTTTCTTCCTTCCTTCCCTCCCTTTCTCTCTCTCTCTCTCTCTCTCTCTCTCTCTCTCTCTCTCTCTCTCTCTCTCTCTCTCTCTCTCTCGCGCGCGCGCGCGCGCGCGCGCGCTATCTATGCATTCCTTCCCTCTGCAATTAATCACGATGCCCTTATAAGTGTCCATTACCTGTCTTTAAAGGCCAATAAATGGTTTATGGGACAGCCAGCCATACAGTATTGGTGATCTCGTCTGTAATGTTATCCGATTCTCGTTTCCAGCATGAACGGCGAGTGTTACCGGATTATGATCGCTGTTTGTCGGAAGTCGTAACTTCATTATTATCTATTACTGATACTAGTATTGACTTTATTGCTATTGTTATTATGATTATTGATGCTAAATGAAGATTATCATCATTATTGTTACTCGTGTTATTGCTATCATTATGTTATTATTGATATTATCATTATTGTCATTATTGTCATTATTATTATTATCATTATTATTGTTATCATTATTATTGTCTTTATTATCATTATTATCATTATTATTATCATTGTTATTATTATTATTATGACATTATCATTATTATTTTTATCATTATTATGATTATCACTATCATCATAAGCATCCTCATTGTCATTATCATCATCATTATCATTATTATCATTATCGTCATCCCAAGTCAGTGCCGGTCCCAATCCCGGATAAATAGAAAGGGTTGGACTCAAGAAGGGCATCCGGCCATAAAAGAATATCTCCCAAAACTAGATAATAGCGACCTCATACAAGAACGGAACAAGGATACAGCAAAACAAAAGATCCTTATTATCATCTTACTATTCTTATCCTTAACCCATTCGCGACGAGCATATCACGTATCCGTGCCATGCCCACTGTGAGTTTACTTTTTTAATTGTTTTACACATCGATGGCTACTTGTACTAAATCACCAATGAGCCAATTGCGAGTACTGCCTGTCTCGCCCGTTTACCCTTTTCTTTAATTTACGAAAATATTTTTTGTTATCTTATTTTGCTATTACTATTGTTTATAACATTATAGTAATTATAATGTTTATGATAAGAATAACACCATCGATATTCATAGCACTAGTAAAAAATACATCTTCCCGCCAATTCAAGGAAAGGTGAAATCAGGTAAGAGACATTTCACCAAAAAAAAAAACACCACAGCATTTTCCCCATTTTTTGTACATTTTCCCCTTCGCGAATGGGTTAATACTATCATCATTATCATGATCATTATCATATGTGAAAGGCCTCGACGATGGGCATTCGCTTGGCGTGACCATCCCTATGCCTGGTCCGAAGCCCTTGAAAAAAAGACAGAGTCCTACCCCTTCTTAGCGAATTTGTGAACTTTCCCGGAAACATACAAACGTAAAGTAAAGGGAGTCTGTAACTCTCGAATCGGGTTAAAATAACGGTCGACCACATGGGATTATCTTTAAATACTCGTTTTTCTTTGTAAACCGGCTTTTGTTTTCATTCCCATGCCATTATGCTCAGCATAACTAAGGATATAATCCTCGACTAGTTTTTAAAGATTAAAATGTAATTTCTAATGATACACTTTGCTCATTGCTCATTACTTGAGCGCACCTCGAGGGACAGTAGAGGAGTTAGAAGTTGGACGCTTCAACTTCAACTTCACCCCTACACTTTCTCTCCAAGCCCTATCATTGGGACGAAGTCTCTTGAAAACTTCCAAGTGATTTCTTTTATGATGGAGTCTTTTTGTGTTTTAAACTAGTACACTGGGAAAGGTCACTCCGTAAACTTTGTTTCTAGATAGATCACGCTCTCCCATAAATATACGCTGTTATATAGATCGAGATAAAGAGTGAGAGAGAGAGAGAGATAGACAAAGAGGGTAGGATAGAGAGAGAGAGAGAGAGTGAAAGAGAAACAGAGAGACTGAATATATAGTAATAAGAATATGAATATGTATGTGTGCGTGCCTGGGTTTAATATATTCTTTTCTTCCCACGAGGCATCTTTAGTCAATCAAACAAGCAAACAAACACACAAACAAACAAAATAGATAAACACAAACAAAGCTCTTGGCAACAATGGGTTCCTCGCTTGGCACCAACAGCGCTTCATTGATTTGACCGACTTTTTAACTGAATTTTTTAAAGTATCCGTTTTCCAGATACGACTGTCAAGGTTGTATCCTGGTAATTAGTGTGATTTGGACAAGTGTTTGCTTGAGAGAGGTTTGACAGATGTGTCATAATCTTTTATGAAATGTGTTGCTGCATTTGTTTTTTTCTTTTGAAGTCAAAACAAACACATCAGTTATTTCTTCTTGTCATTGTGTACGATAATAGATTAAGATGTTTATATGATATATATGATATATGATATCAGGATACTAAGTAAATTTTCGTTATTTTCAGTTTTCAGTTAAGTTTGTTATTCCTTAATATATTCGTGTATGTATGTATTACGGATACACATTCTTAAGATTACGAATACAAAGGCACAAATTTAAACACATTCGTAGCAAAAACTCGAACCCACTCTGAGCATGTAACACGGACCAGAGAGACACAGAACCAAACCACAACACCACAGGTCTACTCCTGTGAAGCGAGATTCTGGTTAAGTGGGTCGCGTAGTTTGTGGTTCAGCGTCACTGCGTTCTTCCATTCACGCATTTATCCACTGAAATGTAATATGTAACACGTTCCCTATTCTATACATTTTATGATAAAGATATTTCCTTATTTTCCTTGTCTTCTTTTATCTTAGAGCTTATCTCTTAGCTAGAAATCCAAAACAGCATTGTTTGTTATTCATTAGTACATACATATTTCAGGAAGGACCTACCTGTCGATAAACAGACAAACTCTCTCCCTCTCTCTCTCTCAATCTCTCTCTCTTCCCCCTTTCTCTCTCTCACTTTCTCTCTCTCTCTCTCTCTCTCTCTCTCTCTCTCTCTCTCTCTCTCTCTCTCTCTCTCTCTCTCTCTCTCTCGCTCTCGCTCTCTCCTCTCTCTCTCTCTCTCTCTCTCTCTCTCTCTCTCTCTCTCTCTCTCTCTCTCTCTCTCTCTCTCTCTCTCTCTCTCTCTCTCTCTCTCTCTCTTTCTCTCTCTCTCTCTCTCTTCCCCCTTTCTCTCTCTCTCTTTCTCTCTCTCTCTCTCTCTCTCTTCCCCCTTTCTCTCTCTCTCTTTCTCTCTCTCTCTCTCTCTCTCTCTCTCTCTCTCTCTCTCTCTCTCTCTCTCTCTCTCTCTCTCTCTCTCTCTCTCCTCTCTCTCTCTCTCTCTCTCTCTCTCTCTCTCTCTCTCTCTCTCTCTCTCTCTCTCTCTCTCTCTCTCTCTCTCTCTCTCTCTCTCTCTCTCTCTCTCTCTCTCTCTCTCTCTCTCTCTCTCTCTCTCTCTCTCTCTCTCTCTCTCTCTCTCTCTCTCTCTCTCTCTCTCTCTCTCTCTCTCTCTCTCTCTCTCTCTCTCTCTCTCTCTCTCTCTCTCGCTCTCTCTCTCTCTCTCTCTCTCTCTCTCTCTCTCT
>NC_061830.1:25979394-25981894 GCF_019202785.1 Penaeus chinensis | reverse complement strand
ATCATTAACATTATTATTATTATCAGTGTTATCAGTAGTAATATATTTATATCATCTTTATTGTTTTTGTTGTCGTTCTTGATATTATTATCATCATCATTACAATTATCATTGTTATCATTGTTTTATTATTTTTCTTTATCCTTATCATTTTGGTTATTATTACTGTTGTTATCAATATTATCATTATTATTGAAATCGTTATCATTATTATAACCATTATAATACCATTAATGTTATTACTATTATTATTATTATAACTGTTGTTACTATCATTATTATTATTATAATTTTCATTATTATTATTATCAGTATTATAATTATTGTTGTTGTTGTTGTTTTTATTATTGTTATTATCATTATCAGTATTACCATTATTGATATTGTTATCTTTTCTTACTGTTGCTGTTATTATTATTATCATTACTATTATTATTACTACTATTATTATCATTATCATTATCATTATCATTACCATTATTACTATTATTATTATTATTATCATTATTATTATTATTATAATTATTATTATCATTATCATTATTGTTGTTATTATATCATTATCATTTTCATTGCTATTACTTTTATCATTATTGCTAATATTACTATTGTCATCATTATCATTATCATCACTGGTTTGTTGTTGTTATTATAATCCTTATTTTCATTACGATCATTTGGCTACGATTCTAATTAATGCTTGTATTCTATGAATTTATTGGTTACTGCTGCCGTTATTGTCATGAGCGCTGCTACAGTGATAATTATTACTATAATCATTATTATCATTATCATTATTACTATTATTATTATTATTGTTATTGTTATTATCATTATTTTTTATTGTAATTATTATCATTATTATTATTATCATTATTATTATTATCATTACTATTATTATCTATATTGTTAATATTATCACTAATATCACTATTATCATTATGATGATTGTTGTGATTATCGTTTTGTTTTATTAATGAAATTCGTATCATTAGAGATATAACAGATCATTCTCTCAATACTTATGTATTCATATATATTCACAAATTTACACACACACACACAAGCACACACGCACAGCCGCGCGCGCGCGCGCGGCTGTGGGCCGGAGGGTCCGCAAGCGCACGGGTTCGAATCCCGGTCACGGTCCACGGGGTAACGGTCTCAACCGCGCCAGTTCCTGCCTGTCCTTTCACGGGACAGGCACGTCTTAGCCCTTGATCAAAAAGGGAGTTTTGTGACGTTAAACCGAAATCAATATATATATATATATATATATATATATATATATATATATATATATAACAACCACACACACACACACACGTTCACATATATATACATACATATATATATATATATATATATATATATATATATATATATATACATATATGCGTGTATGTGTCTGTATATATATATTTATATACATATATATATATTTATATACATATATATATTTATATTTATATATATAATATATATATAAGCGCCGCGGTTGATTAGGAAGGGCATCCGATCAGGCAAGGGTGGCACTACCAAAATAACCTTTCAATAGTGAATTGAGAGAGGCCTATATCGTCTGTGGAATGAATGGCTGTTGGAAAGAAAAAAAAAAGAAAAAAAAAAGAAAAGAAAATGTGTGTGTGTATGTATGTATGTATATATAAGCATAAGTTTGTATAAACATTTCAACTACATATACACAAAACTAAATCGGCAAACAAATCGTCAGGAGCATTAGCACCAAACAGCGGCTGTAGAAAGTCATGAAAATAAGAGTCGGCAGCAAGAGTCAAGAGCTCTCGAGAAGAGATGAATGAAGGCCAATGACCGAGCGAGGGTCGGCTCGAGCAGGCAACAGATTTCAGAAAAGTTTGGAAGAGTTCAGCTGTCGAAGAAAGATCCAGTTATATATATAAGTCAGACTTCAGCGTGTAGCGTATATTTTTCAGTATCTATCAAACTATACCATTTCATAAAGACAAACATAAATAACGTATGAATGAGAATTAATATCTTCACAATTCAAGTATGTATTTGACCGGTTTCGAATAAATCTTCGTCAGAAGTACACGAATACTTCTGACGAAGATATATACGAAACCGGTTAAACACATCTCTTGTATTGTGAAGACATTCATTCTCACTCATACTTTTTTCTACAAAACAGAATAATATCATTATTATCATGTTTCAATTTCATCCAATGACTCTTTTATAAACCAAAGACTTTCATTTCATCAACTCACAACATTAATAATACTCCACTGAAATCTAGTAATTCCGTAACAATAAAAAAACAACGACATGACAATGAAAAGAATGTAAAAAGTGGCCTCATCTTCCCTCCTGTTTTCCAAACGCGGCTGGACGAGCGAGCGAGCAAGTTCCCCGTCTTGCGTTCGGCCTTAAATGATTCCTCGCTTACTCGCTGCTCTTTCGACGGGCGGCACGTGGCACTGCCTTGCGTTATTATCTTTTCTAGTATCATTATTGT
>NC_061830.1:25944394-25966894 GCF_019202785.1 Penaeus chinensis | reverse complement strand
AGGTGCATGGAATATAGGGACTTAACGATAGTATTAGTTTGTATTAAGTAGCCCCGATGCCAGAAAATTTCCAACCTGAACATCAAAATCGATTTGAAAAACTTGAGGTAGATTATTTAAACATGGACTAAAACACTTATAGGAAATGTAATGTGATGTGAAGCAACGTTGCGTAAAGAGTAATGTCCCGAAAGCAACGAAGAAATGGGTTATCGGGAAAAAATCTAAACTTACAATACTGAGGAAAGACACGGTTGATGAAACATTTCGGGAAGACGGAAAACAAGACTTGAAGCAGAGGAAAAGTTTAACAAAGTGAACTAGAAACGATGAAATGGACATAAAAAGCGAAAAGTTAAGTTTCGCAAAATGTAAGATCAAAGTCATTGGTATAAAACAAAAAAAATGCACTGGCCTGGGAAAATGTGCTATTATGAAACGGAAAATGCAGAGCTAGCAAGAGAGGAAGAATTATTCAAGAGGATGCAAATTTCAGCAAATTGAAAAATACTGTGGAAGAAGGGTGAGGAACCAAGTGTAAGATTCCAGAAATGCTTTGGTGGCCACGAAAACCGAGGCAGTGAATAGAACCCCAAAAGAAACAGATGATGATATTTGTTGTCGAAAAAATATCAAGATTAGGAGTGAGGTCTTCTAACTCATAAGAAAGAAAAAACAAGTCGAAACGGACAGTGAACGCCAGGATGTTGTACCACGCCTAATAGAGAAAATGAAACTTTCTTTTTTTTTTATCTAGACAGTAACATTAGTGGGGTCTGAGAGATATTGAGGCTTTTTGCTTCGTTCCTTACAACCGCTTTATATACAGACCTTCCTCGTTAAACTGCTTTGTCATCAAATTGTTTCATAAAAACGGTATCAGCAATTCTTTATTGAAATATATATATATACATATACCATAACGATGTTAAAAAATGAAACAAAGAGACAACTTATTTCAACCAACTGATGGAAAGGTGTAATTAGCCAATAAATAGAATAATAAAATTTTCACTGCCAACGCGTCTATCCCAGAAAGTATTTCCAACACGAAACAGCAATCATGACAACGAGAAAACGCTTTACGTCCAGCTCCGCGCATCCGAATTATCAAGCAAAAAGGAGTACAGGTTAGGAAACAAAAGTCAAAGCCGTTAAGTTCAGGCGCATGGACTGAGTGTGGAGGCTTCGTGACATGAGATTTAAACCAGCTGTTCTTCCAACCGCCTCACCCGACGCGACGAGAGGAAATCATAAAGACAAAACTGCAACGGTGATCAAATGTGCGCGACCCTCTCCCGGGACGAGCGCGTTGCATTCGGCCAAAATTCATTAATGATTATGACATGACGCTTGATCTGCATTTCACTGGAAAATTACGATCCTATCTGATTTCACGAGCCATCTTCCACTCGCCATATTTTTTCGCGTCAAAGTGATATATGCATCGATTATTAAGACACATTCTGGTGTGATGATTAACACTCCGTTCCGTCTGCAACAAATCATGGAGATCCTCATGGAAATAACGGTTCGGCAAATATCAGTAATGCAAGCTAATTAGCTTAAACATGAAAAAAAATACTGGGAGAATAATCACCTGCGAGCACACTCACTGTCACTTTTCTCTTCATCCTACATTAGCTTCACCAAACACTAATAATTCATCTAAGAGTAATATCTTTGTTTTCGCGTTATATTAACTGTTTAAGGATAAAGTTGACTGTTTTTGGTGAGTTCATGATTATTTCACATCTGATTTGCGCCTGCTATTGAGACTTTTCCGTCAGTTTTTGCGTATTTGCTTGTACCATATGCATGGAAAACTAGCTTTTACTAATTTCTTTCTTGAACTTGTGCTACGATGAATTTATAGTAATAGATTATCTTTGTTATCTTTATCTTATTCATGTTTTTACTAATGAAAACAATCTAGTGGTATAGATCCTCAGGAGCACAAAATCAGGACGGAAATTAGTAAAACGTTCCGCTTGCATCGCGTGCCGCAAATGCAAGCGGAAACGAAAAAAGGGTGGGAAAAGTGCTGGAGTATTTTACTGAGATGTCTGTACAATCTCAAATATAAAAGGATTTCTTTGATGCTTTTCTAGATGGCTTCGAAAATTAGTATAAAATCGTGACAATTAAATAAAACATGTAAAGTATCGAGAGACTGCCATATAGTTAACTCAGTCAAGGCAAGAAAACAGCGTTGAACGCTGTATAGTAACCGAATACAGTGATCGATAAAGCAAGCATGATATCTTTCATACACAGCCAATGGATTAACAAGTCTTCAAAAAAATAAAGCTTTATCATTTACCAACAAAGGCCTATCCTGAGCGACAGCCAACTCGCTGGATACCAGCATTAAATGGGGAAAGGCTCCGCAAGACCTCACCTTTACTCGCAGTAAAGGTGAAACGGTACGACGAACTTTCATGACAGGAAGTTTCCCGCGCTGGGAATAGTCATACTGACAGCCTGCAAGTGCAGAGTCTCTGCAGGTTAGTTAAACCGTGTGTGTGCCTGTACGTGCAGGGAAAGTTGTACCCGGACGGCTATTGATTACAAGGATGTTTTAAAAAGATAAAGGTGAATATAAACGAATTAATCCTTAGTAATTAGGATCTTTCAGTGTCAACAAGATAAATTAATGCGGCTTATAATAAATATTATACTAAAGCAAACGCTCTGATTCAGTTTAATCCTCCTGTATTTGTTATCACCCTTTTTCTATCTCGCTTTCTCTCTCTCTCTCTCTCTCTCTCTCTCTCTCTCTCTCTCTCTCTCTCTCTCTCTCTCTCTCTCTCTCTCTCTCTCTCTCTCTCTCTCTCTCTCTCTCTCTCTCTCTCTCTCTCTCTCCTTCATTCTTTCTTAAATCTTACTTTCTTCCATCCTTCTTTTCTTCCGCTCTCCCTCCCTCCCCCCTTCCCTCCTTCCCTTCTTTCCCCTCTTCCTCCTTCTCCCCATCTTCCTTCCCTCCCTGTCTCCCTCCCTCCCTCCCTCCCTCCGTCCTCATAGCTTTCTCTTCCTCTCTCTCTCCTTCAACTTTTCAATCTCCTTTTCCTTCTTCGTTTCCCCTCTCTCTCTTTCTCTCCCGCAAGTTTTCACCCAATATGCAGAAGTCCTCAGCATCACAGCCAGCGCCGCCCTTCCGGGTGACCTTCAACTTGACCTGAATCCGAAACAATGACGCCTGCCAATAGTCCTTGCAAGATCCTGTCACTGAAGCTTTACCATGAATGTTGTACCACGTCTAATAGAGAAAATGAAAATGTCTACAACCTAATCAGTTGTGTGTAAATGTATATATACAGCACAAAAAAAATGTATGTGTACGTGTGTATATATATATATATATATATATATATATATATATACATATATATATATTTATATAAATATATATATATGAATAGATAAATGAATGAATATATATATATGTATTTATAAATAAATAGATAAATGAATGAATATAGATATGTGTGTGTGTGTCTGTGCGTGTGTGTGTGTGTGTGTGTGTGTGTGTGTGTGTGTGTGTGAATTTGTATGTGTGTATATATATACATATGTATATATACATAGGTGTGTGTGTGCGTGTGCATGTGTATATATATATAATATACGACTGCCGCGATGGTCCAGTGGTTAGAGCACTGGACTCCGACCCTCGTGGTCCCGAGTTCAGTTCCCCGTCGTGGTGGTCATAAAAATTCCTGTGCTTTGACTACTGGTTCGAGCCCGATCTCACGGCGAGAAAACGACATATCGCCTTGAGAAGTCAAACGCAGGTGTCGTAGGGAAAGTCACCACCGTGGCACAAGTGTTAGCGCACCGAACCGCGGTTGATTAGGAAGGGCATCCAATCAGACAAGGGTGAGACTGCCATATAACGTCTCAATAGTGAATTGAGAGAGGCCTATGTCCTATAGTGGAATGAATGGCTGTTATAAAAAAAAAAAAAAAAAAAAAAAAAAAAAAAAAAAAGATAAATAAATAAAACAAATAAAAAAATAAAAATATATACATTTATGTATATATATGTATGTATGTATATACATATATATAATACAAACACACACTTTTTTTTTTTAACAGCCATTCATTCCACTGCAGGACATAGGCCTCTCTCAATTCACTATTGAGAGGTTATATGGCAATGTCACCCTTGCCTGATTGGATGCCCTTCCTAATCAACCGCGGTTCGGCGCGGCGACGTTTGACCTCTCAAGGCGATATGTCGTTTTCTCGGGCTCTAGCCAGCAATCGGAGCTCAGGCATTTTTACGACTTCCGCGACGGGGAATTGAACTCATGTGTGTGTGTGTGTGTGTGTGTGTGTGTGTGTGTGTGTGTGTGTGTGCATTCATATATATATATATATATATATATATATATATATATATATATATATACACAGACATATAGAAACACGCACACACACATACAGACACATCATACATAAATACATATATATATATATATATATATATATATATATATATATACACAGACATATAGAAACACGCACACACACATACAGACACATCATACATAAATACATATATATATATATATATATATATATATATATATATGTATATGTATATATAATACACACACACACATATATATATATATGTGTGTGTGTGTGTGTGTGTGTGTGTGTGTGCATTCATATATATATATATATATATATATATATATATATATATATACACACACATACATATATACACACACATACATATATAAACATACACATATATATATATATATATATATATATATATATGCATATATGTGTG
Organism: Penaeus chinensis; assembly: GCF_019202785.1. Taxonomy (NCBI): domain Eukaryota; kingdom Metazoa; phylum Arthropoda; class Malacostraca; order Decapoda; family Penaeidae; genus Penaeus; species Penaeus chinensis. The sequence goes on along the minus strand of NC_061830.1, from coordinate 25,962,084 downwards.
TATATATATATATATATATATATTATATATGTATGTATGTATATGTTTATGTACATATATAAATTATATATATATACGCATATAGACATACATATATATATATATATATATATATGTATATATATATGTTTATGTGTGTGTGTGTGTGTGTGTGTGTGTGTGTATGTGTGTGTGTGTGTGTGTGTGTGTGTGTGTGTGTATGTATATATATATATATATATATATATATATATGCATACATACGTATCTATTCACAAGATGTGCATTCTGCGGAATAATTCTCGTGCTGAGTCGCATGCGGAAAACGTTGCTCTTCGTGCGGCATTGCTGGTGTTCTGTTCTCCTCATGAGCCCACATTTTTACTCATTATGTTACAGCAAGCATTCTAGATGTTTAGTCAATGTTGCTTTTGTAAGTATTTAAGATCCCTTTTGAATGTAGCTGAATGCGCCGCGAAGCCTAAAGAAAATTGTAGTTTTCAGGTTAAAAACATTCTGTGAGATGGACTTAAGAAGATTATTAACTTTTCACAGAAAATTAGAAAAATGAATGGTGTGTATGCCGTCTTTTCTAAATCTATCACAAATATAGACGAAACTTGTATAGATAAAGAGGAGTTCATGATAAAAGAGAATCTACTGATCCCACTTTTATTTCATTTTATTAATGCTTTACTTCATTCCTTATCTTAATTTTATTTATTTTCATTCTTATCTTTATCTATTTCTATTTTGACTTGATATAACAGAATCTACTAAATGCATTTTGTTTTATAAAGATGATTCCAGAGCTAAAGTCTGTTTCCCTCGTGATCATAACCGCCGCAGTTGAACAGAAAGATAGAGCGAGTGGCCTTCCTCTCCTCTCGCCCGAAACTGCCTCCTTGTGCAGCGACGCGAACGGCATTCCCGGACCCGAACTGCTCGTCCTCCTCTCGCTCGCCCGTTAGCTGACCCTGAGTTGTTGCTTTTTCAGGGTTAAGTCGGCCGTGTTTTCAGGGGAACTACAACTCACTTCACTTGTTTTAATTAAATCTGTGACGGAGGTATAATCATGTATGCAAGCGCGAGCACACCTTTCACACACACGCACGAAAACACACACACTCACACACACACACACACACACACACACACACACACACACACACACACACACACACACACACACACACACACACACACACACACACAGTGTGTGTGTGTGTGCTCAGTGATGACGACACAATATAAGCACAGAGAAAATATTTTAGTACGTAAATTGTCGAGGATTTTGATTTGGCGATGAGTGCGATGTTTTCGATTTTTAGATCAGTTTTTTTTTTTTTTTTTTCTTACTGAACTGCAGAAAGCAAGCATAGGTAGAACATGAGTTAAATTGTTTGTGGGGATTCGTAAATGCACGTGTGCGTTAGATCACTTTTGTTTTTTACAAGTGAGTTATTTGCGACAGTTTTATCGTTGCAGAAATTTCTTGAATCTAGTCAAGTAGGAGTAACAGGATAGACAATAAACTAATCATATCTGTAAACATAATCAATATTTGTAATTGGAATCTACTGATCATTACAATTATAAGAGGAAAGAGTTATTTTTTTCACTACCTCACTTACTCTTTTTCTTATGAATTTACTCATCCAAAATCTAGACATACCGTGACACAGAAAAAACACATTAACAAATAGTAATGTTATACAGTGTCTATGTCCAAGGAATCTCGGGAAAATATCAAAACGTGGTCTCCTGGTCTTCAAAATTCAGATGTATTCCAATACTTTAGTCTCCCTTGAAATTCATAATACTCTTGGAGAAATCGTTACAAAGCACGACCGGTGAGCTATATAAAGGATAAACTATTTTAAAGGCGAAGCCAAAAAAAATGTTTCGAAAATTTAAAAATAAAGAAAAAAAAAAGAAAATAGAAAAGATGGAAATGAAAAGCATAAAAAAATAAGGAAAATTTTCCGCGCATGTCACACAAAAAGTACAGTAAAATAAGTGTGTGGAGTGGATACCTTGACGAAAAGTAAGACACTTTTCATCTATGGTGAAAGGTTCGGATATCTAAAATAAGGGAGATACAGGACAGAGAAGACAGAAGATGGCCCCTTCATTTTCTAAGTCCCCTGCCATGTTTACCTTGCGAGGATCAAAACAAATGTGACGCGTAACTCATTACTGCGATCAATCAAGTAGTCCATGTATTGCTACGCGCTTGTGAGAAGGCTTATTTTGTCATTACTAGCGTCTGTTTTCCCGAATTCATGTATGTAATGCATTATTCTAGTTTTATTATACTTCTTTTACGTCTTTTGGGAGTTATTTACGCTATTCTGAACAATAACCTCGTGCGCATGCGTGTGTTCACCGGGAGATTTGACAGGTCGTCCCGGCGGCCATTCAGTGAAAAACACCGGTGAGAAATGTTTCGTTTTAAGTGCTGCGTCGACTCCGTGTCATTTTTAAAGTCTTTTGGTGGATATACAGGACGAATGGACATTATTCTCAATCAAAGCCTGATATTGGAGCCCAACAACTGCCCCAAATGCCGAAAAAAGTGATTAGAAAGCAAGCAATTCTGACAGACGGAAGCGCAGAAAAGTTCGATCTTTCGCTTTATAAAGGTTTGTGGTTTAACCCTGGGGCTAGGCGTATATACTACTAAGGGGGTCCAGGGGGCGTAGCCCCCTGGCTAGGCGTACATATCACCACGGGGGTCCAGGGGGCAAAGCCCCCTGGCTAGGCGCATATAATACTACGGGGGTCCAGGGGGCAGAGCCCCCTGGCTAGGGAATATATAGATCGTAGTGTATAAATCCCACAGGGTTAGGTTAGGTTGGTTTATTGGTTAGGACGCATTGTACGATTACCACAGGGGATCTGGATCATGTGAAATCCCGTAGACTTTTTGCTTTGGTCCCGTAGATTTTTTTTTCGAAAATTGGCGCGTCGGTCCGTAGACTTTCAAAGTTGGCGGCAATGTCCGTAGAGTTTCATTTGTCGATTTTAAGCGTTTTTTGTGCTTGTTTTGCACATTTCTGTTCTCTATTTTGCTTATTTAAGCCTGTTTTACCCCGTAATTTCCCTGATCTACTTCATGCCCTCCCCTGCTATCGGGACTTATCAAATCACATCAAGATTGTCGGCTGGAGAATCCGACGGAGATTATCATTAGATTCGTTCTCATCACACGAGGACAAATCTGATGATATAAATATTGTAAGGGAAGACCCGATTGTCATATTCGGAAAATTAACCAAAAATAATATGAACGATTCCAAAATGATAAGAAGACTAACATATATAATTTCAACGAGTGACAGAGAAGAGAAAAATTAAGAATCCAGGTCACATACATCGATAGTAATGCGAAGGAAAATCGTAGACATAATAAACTGATAGCTGATTTCTGTCCCCCATTCCTATCTCTCCCTCCCCCCCCCCCCCTCTGTCTCTCCTTCCTTCACACCGTTATATCCTCTCACATACCCTCTCCCTGTCTCTATATTTTTCTTTCTCTTGTTCTCTTAATCTCTCTCTCTCTCTCTCTCTCTCTCTCTCTCTCTCTCTCTCTCTCTCTCTCTCTCTCTCTCTCTCTCTCTCTCTCTCTCTCTTCTCTCTCTATCTATCTATCTATCTATCTATCTATCTATCTATCTCTATATCTATCTCTATCTCTTTCTCTCTTTCCCTCTCTCAACTTAAAAAAGTACAATTCATTTTTTCTAAACAAACTACATTAGTGAGAAACGGAGGTCTTGTGCCTTCAGTTGTCTGAATAAATCAATCATCTCATGTTACAGGTCGTTCATGCATGGAAGAACAGCAGGGAAGTGAACAATAACGTCGTTTATGGAATAGTAAATAACGGAATTCTTGCAGCTGTTGATTCTTCGATATTGGATTTCCGTGTACTGAAATCTATATTTCTGTAGACCTTTCCTTGTGTTGTGTAATCAGCTTTATAATAGCTATTTTCACTGGAATTCACATTCTCCGTTATTCTCTTCATTTATTATTTTACATTTCGTTGTACAAGCTTTCAGATACAAAAAAAAATTAAGTCGAAGATTTAAAGAAGAGAGAAAAAGTTCCAACCTACAATTTTGTACAGCATTCTGAATCTGAGTATTCACCATGCAATGCCATCTCCGAGATACATCAGTGTTTATCTTCTTTTGCAGAAATTGTTCTTATGAAACTATACGCTTGCTATTAACGAGTACATAGTTAAAAGTAACTGACAATTGAAGTAGACCTATATGGAAAAGAAAACAACGGGGCGGAAGCAGAATGACAACATTAAACAGCTGGGGTTGCGGCGTTGTCTGCGTTATTCAAAGGAAATGCTTCCTGTTCCCTGGAGATAATCTTGGCAGACGATATTCGATCTTTACTGTAAAGCGCGTGAAGTTCCTCAATATTGTCCGGCAGCGGTTGGTTGCTGGTTTCAGGCAGCAGCAATGACAGGAGTCCGCCGATGGCGGCGCTGCTGCCAAAGAACACCGATGGCGCCCACCAATGCGTCTGGCCCTTGAACGGGAAAGGTATGAAAAATTTGAACGAAATTATATTTAGGCATTTTGTGTGTGCAGAGACTCCGAATGGGAGGGAAGATCGATCCTTACCATGATTTGAATGATGAAAGGTGAGAGAATAGAGCTGAGACGCGCCATGGTCGAGGAGAGGTTCAGGCCTCTTGATCTAATACACGTAGGGAACACTTCTGAACTCACTAGGTAGAGTAAGTTATAGTTTCCAGTGATGAAGAACTTTCCAACCAGCGCAAGGGAAAAGATGACCCAAGTCCAGTCTAGAAAAAAATGGACGAAAGTATCTATATCTACAATAACTATAAAGCATGCCGAAAATTTACGAACCGGAAAAGCATTATTGTAAATTTCTTATGCATAACAGTAGAATTGCACAGTATCTAGTGCCAAAAGTCAGCAAGAGCAGAGGAAAATGTTAGACAGCCGAAATATTTTTTGCTAAGGAAGCTCTAAACAGAATGAACGAAAGGCGGTCAGATCAGTAAATCTCTCTGGTTTCTCCCTGAATCACGCTGTTTGACGAAGATAACAAGGAAGAGCTACAGGTCTCACTGCCGGGAGTAATAAGGATGGCGAGAATGGCTGCAGCACACACAGCAAAGTTAGCGGCGAGGACACGGCGCCGACCGAACAGCATGACGATGGGGGCAAAGATAGAGTAGGCGGGGACCTCCAGCGCGCTGCTGAACAGCATGTACAGGAACGGGTCCTGGCTGGAAAACAAACAGAAAATCAACAAACTTCCAATGTAAATGTAGATTCTTAATTCTTATTTCTTTGTCATTTTGACTGTGATTTCATTAATCATTACAAAGGCCTTTCTTCAGCCATGTGGTTCTATGTAAATGGCGGTGTGTGGCCACAGGCAGCTATGTGCTGTTATGAAATTGATTGTATTTCGTCTCTTCATGTGAGACCTGAAGGTGTTTCCGGCGAGGCTGATGCCCCAGTAGGTGAAGCCGGTGAAGAAGAAGTTGCCGAACATAACCAGCGTAATCCTCCTGAGGGCGGGGCTTGACACTAGCACGGCGACGTCGTTTATCCACTTCCGAAACGGCCCGCACTTGCCTGCGCCGCTCTTCTCGGACCCCGTTGCCTTCTGTTTCAACAAAATATATATAGATAGAGAGATAGATGATTATATAATTATATATATTGTTCTCTCTCTCTCTATATATATATATATATATATATGTGTGTGTGTGTGTGTGTGTAATTATAATTATGATGGGAACCAGTGCCCTAGAGCAATGGTTCTAAAACAGTTTGGTATCGTTACCCTAAACAGTGTTGTTACTCTCTCCTATTCCTATTCAGTTATACGAAAAATGTTGTAATGCTTGATTTTTAATGCAGATGATGTGGAAGAAATTTTCCCAAGAAATAAAGAATTAAGACATTATTCCTTAAAGTATTGTTCCTTGTATGACATACTTGAATTAAAGTACCATTTCGGTACAGTTTATCCTTTGATAAAATACCAGTGCGAGGGTCTGTAGAGGACAGTGCACATTGCACACCAGCACCTGCGCCTTAACGCCAATTAAAGAAGCACGGCAACTGGAAGTTGTGACTAAAGACACGAGCACATTAAGAGCTCTCTGTGAGAGTGGAATATTCCTTCCCTAGTTTGACCCAGGAAGTTTACTTCTTTATTAATTCATCCATTCACTCATTTATTTATATTATTATTTGTATTTTTTTTTTTAAGACCAATTACTTTTAGAAAGTGTTTCAATATCCCTCAAAATGGTTACATTACTCCCAAGAGGGTAATTACCTCCAGTTTGAGAACTACTGCCCTGAAAAGGAGCCTTGGAACAGTATTCTGAGTATGCTCATAGGCTTATTAGGTACCTCGTCTATCACCGCCTGATCCTTGCACTTCTGAAGGATTTCGGGCAATTGGGCAGGCAGGGTAACGCCGTGCCAGCGCGCCGCTTTGGCGAAAACCCGCTCCGCCTCATCAACCCTACCCTTCACCGCCAGCCAACGTGGGGACTCGTCGCTGAAACTACAGAGGAACCATTTATATTTCGTCTTGGTCTCTTGAATAGCCTGCTGCTTTAGGTTAATGCATTACAAAGCTATGGTATACATGTAAGGACTATTTCCCCAGACTTACGGCAGATGAGCCAGAAGCAGGGCCGCGGGCGCCATGCACACCAGCTGGAGGGTGCGCCAGTCCCGGATGAGGTACGCCCATCCGCTGAGGACCATCCCGCCAAGGGCAAACGGGGACGTCGTCAGTATACCGACTACAGTACGATGTTTAGTTGGACAAGCCTCAACCACTATTTGAATAAGTGAATAGATTTGATTAAAGGGGACAAATATAAAATCAAATCAAAAGTGTATATAGACAATCTTTGCCTCTGTGAAAGAAAGCAGTATTTTAACAAAGCAGTGAATGGAGCACAGAACATGACCGTTCGTTGTTTTCCTTTTAATATTTTTTTAAAGAGTTTTCCCGTTATTTCATTGTTCGTTTTTTGAAGGAACGAGATTAGAAGTACTTAGTTTCTCAATTGAAAGTTCTATCCAACTTGCATTAATAAGAAACCAAAATCTAAGCCAGTGAATCACACAGACTTACCTTTGACATAGACAACACCACAAATAGGATGTATTATGCCCATAACAAACCATGCTACGAGCACCACAGGGTAACTGTGTGCTAGCGCCGAAGTCAGAGCCATCGAGGTGAATATCAGAGCCACTCCGAACACTACAGTTTTCCGGCCGTATCTGGAGGTGGGTGATGCATTGAAAAATATATGAGTACGCTTCCAAAAAGAAAATATAAGGTACTACATTTGTCTGTCTATCTGCCCGTCTGTCTGTCTTTCTATCTATCTATCTGTCTATCTATCTATTTATCTATTTATCTAATGATCTATCCACCTATCTACCTACCTGCCTGCCTACCTACCTACCTATCTATCTATCTATAGATATATATAAATATATCGATATATATTCATATTCCTCGATAAGTCTGTATATCTATAATCATATTTATATCTATATCTATTTTTCTCTCTATACATACTTATGTGTGTGTGTACACATACGCTCGCACACACACACACACACATACATATATATGTATATATATATATATATATATATATATATATATATATATAAACCTATATCTATCTATATATCTAAATATGTACACACACACACACACATATGTATGTGTATATATATATATATATGTGTGTGTGTGTGTGTGTGTGTGTACATATTTAGATAGATAGATAGATATAGGTATATAGATATGTGTGTGTGTGTGTATGTGTGTGTGTGTGTGTGTGTATACATATACGTGTGTATATTAAATATCAATATATATGTATGTGTGTATATATATATCAATATATATGTATATATATGTGTGTGTGTGTGTGTCGATATATATATATATATATATATATATATATATGTATGTGTATATACATATACTATATATATATATGTTGATATATACAAAGTTATGTATACATTTATGTTTGTTTGTTCAACAGCAATTCATTCCACTGCAGGATCTAGGCCTCTCCCAATTTATTATTGCGAGGTCATTTGGCAGTACAATCCTTACCTGACTGGATGCCCTTCCTAATCAACCGCGGTTCAGCGCGCTACTACTTATGCCACGGCGGTGACTTCCTCTACACCTGCGTTTGATTTTCTCAAGGCGATATGTCGTTTTCTCGTCGTGAGACCAGATTCGAGCTAATAGCCGGAGCGCAGGCATTTTATACAACTGCCGTGGCGGGACCACGAGAGTCGAAGTCTAGTGCTCTATCCACTTGACCATCACGGCAGTACATGTATATATATATATATATATATATATATATATATATATATATACATGTGTGTGTGTCTCTGAGTGGTCAGATGCCTTCAGTGCCAATAGGCCGGCACCGCCGCCGTACTGACCTAAGCCACGCCCACTGCGCTCATGACCTCCAGCGTAACCTTGACCCGTACGATCACTCTTCCTCGAGTCACGCTTCTGCTCGGACAGGACCTTCTCTTGGGGGTCACCCTCCAGGGCCCCCACTTTACCGGGCCTAATCGCCGCCCGGGGCTACATGCCGGCCATTCTATATATCCGCCCACGCTACACTACCAATAATAAATAGTGAAACCAGGTCGCGAGTTTCCGTCAACCAAACCCTGGCAAATTGGTGGACAGCAAGTACCTCACAGTGTGTTTGTGTTTGTATGTATGTGTCTATATATGTATATAAGTATGTAAGTATATAAGTATATATATGTATGTATGTCGATAATATAAATATATATATATATAGATAGATAGATAGATAGATAAATGCAATTTAACGTGGACTTCACTGGACACGTACATGAAGACATGAAGTAATCTTACTTGTCCGAGAGAAATCCGAGCACAGGGTCCCCGAAGGCGCAGCCGAAGTAGTAGAAACTCTGGAACAAGGGGCTGAGGTAAGCCCGGTCGCACACCAGGTCCCACTGGAAGAACGAATGCGGTTCTTATTCGTGATGTGAGTGTGCAGTAAGAGGTATGCACTGGTTAAAAAACGTAGTCTTTATCGAGAACAAACGAGGGTACAGAAAAAGTGGAAGCTGTCTTGTTTGGCCTCCTGGGTTTCTATGACTTCGTGAATTGCACACTGGTTTCTTGGCTTCAGAAATGTTTCTTCTTCTTTTTCTTCGTCTTGTCTTAACGGATCTCTAGAAGATATGAGTGTCACTATATCGTTTTCCTTAGTTTTGTCGTTCTCAGTACTTGCTCCATGAACTCAAGAATAGTTCCGTCCCTCGCACACACTCGAAAATAAATTAACTGATACATAAATAGAAATTAGAAGTAAGAATAATATTTTTTTCTCTCCTGGCCATTTTCCTTCCACACGAGAAGGCTTCTTTTTGCCTGCGCCCTAGTGAAGAAGGCAACACAATACGTATCTTCCTTAGCATTATTGTTCTTGTACCTTTTGTTATATTCACTACAGGCTCCATATTACTGGTGATAAACTGAGGAGCATATTGTTTAAGTATCGCTATGAACGTTCAATAATACATGAAGTGAGGACAGCTATGATATGGAGTGCGGCCGAGGCCAGCAAAGGAGATCTCGAACTATATGTCAACGGATTTTTAGGAGCCGTGGGATTCCCCCAACTGCACAGTTATGCAATTTTTATATAATTACAGACTTTTTCCAATATCATAACGGTCATATGCCTAGCTATTAACATTGCAGTACAATAAAATTTGAGTTCCCTATCTAGTTTCCTGAGCTGATTATGCAATGTTGTATTTTTCCCATTCCTGTTTTTTTTTTTTTTTTTTTTTTTTTAATAAAGCACTTTCCACGCTGACTTACACTTACTCCAAACAGTCAGTGACTGACCAGCATCTGCATCTAGAGGGCGTCGTTGACATTATTTGGTACGTCTCAGCAATGATTCTCTTCGTTATTTTTTTTTTTTTTTCTTACAAAACGGACCGAACGGAATCACTACGAGAGCCGCTCAGTATGTAAGCACTTAAAATATGGGGCGATACCTGAGGGTTGGAAAGTGTTGAATCAACCACGAGGTCGGAAATCCAAGGAAGACGGAAGCTGAAAAAGGGATATCGGACGACCCGATAGTTTTGATCGAGATTTTTTAGAATCTTGCCTCGGTGCACTTTTAAGCGGTTTTAACAGTGTTTCTTACCAGTTTTGTCAAACACTGCTATATAATTATGTCCCATCACCTGTTATCAAGACAGTGTAACCTCACTCCAGAAATATGTGGAATATGGAATGACTTCTTAAAAGCCACTGCTTGCATACTAACACTAATATTAACCGTGTAACCTTACAGTACAACGATGTGCAACACTCTCTGACCTCACTTGCGACCGTCGAGTGAAATATTGAGGTGTCATACTCCCACTGGCTGCACGAAGTCGTTTCCAAACCCGCCTCTTCCTCAGGGGTCAAAGCGAGGTCAGACGACCAAGGAAGGTCAGCAACGGCTTCGTAGTCTCTTACGTACATCCTGCACTGTGATCGCCTCATAAGATTCCTGTTTTCCTCCCTGAAACACTATATTTTCTGACTATGCGAACAGGTTGATATCAGTTCGCATGTACTTAAATTTGTTTCCAGTGATAGCTTAACGAAGGTGAGATAAAGTATTATTGTTTCTCGTATGAAGTATGATTTCTAGTGAAAATGAGTAGCAAATCCATGTCTGTTATTAGTGGCAGTAATGAATATAAGTTGGATATCATTAACAAAAGAAGAAATTTCGTCCTACCATGGTATAGAGTAATTGAGTCGTTGCTCTAGAGTCCAGGAGCTGTTGCTGAGTTGAGGGACGTTGCACCAGTGGTCCACCGCGCCGTTGTAGAAGGCACCGCCCAGGGAGAATGGAGGAAGGAGGAATGCCCCTGGAGGACGAAAACCCTGTTATGAAATGCAGCAGGGAATGATCCTATGTCGACTTCTTTGGTGTCCTCTTCCTCAGTACTTGCCCCATAAACTTACATTCAAGATCGTAAAACAATTTGAACTAACGTAATAAGAAATTATTATAAATTTCCATCTATTTTTTCTGCACTGTCTCACTTTCACCCCATTTTTTTACAGTCTAATTAATGTTAACCTTTAAACTTGCATAATTTCCATTCGGTTTATTTTGTTTTATGGAACCTCAACCATGAATCTATGAGTATTGACTTGCGAACCACACGAGGCCTCTTTCTAAAATGTGTTTCAGTCAACAAACTAATAAACTATTCGAGATTCCCAAGACATTTGTGTGTCAATTGAAAACTGCAACAACGTAAAACCAATATCATGAACTTTGTTAAAATTAGTTAACTGTTAACGTTTACGAAAACAAAAGAAAAGAAAAACAAATGCATTAAGCAATATAACGTGAATTCACAAACTATTTTACGCTGTGTTAACCCATTGGTGACGGGTGTAGAAAACTAAAAAATTAAGTAACAAGCTGCCAAGATCCATCCAGACCCATTCCGGGACGTAACTGAGAATTTAGTGCCATAAGGAAAAGAAAGGACACCCCTGATTATTTTTGTTTCCTTTTATTTGTTGTTAAGAACAGCGAAAGGAGAATGAAACCGAACCGAGCAAAGGCATGCAGGCTACAAAGGACAATTTTTGCATATCAAATGTCATAAACGAGATTATCATTTGGGCCACTTATTGTGGTGCCACCACCAGACGCTGATTTTACCATATATACATTTGCTAGCATGGGTTATCCGTGAAGTTAAGTGAAGTGTTTTTTTGTTTTTTTTATAATCATTAAACATAATTTCAAAAGGTTTACGGGAAAATGATTGAGTGTCAGTCTCTTCACTAAAAGCTAAGTGCAGTGTAGTTCATTTCAGTGAGATTTGCGAAGGCAGGCTTCGTCCGTATTTTGCACTCTATGAAAACTAAGCAGTTTTTTTCTTTCTTTTTTAATTGATTTTGTTTTGATGGAAAATAATCTTGTTGGTAACACTTGACGTTAATATATATATATACTTTTATTTTACTTTAAGGTAAAACTTGCTGGTATGAGACTTGTAAAAAGGCCAGAATTAGCGAGGCGCATGAGGGCTTTCGGGCGGACATGATCCTAAGCCTGATGTTAGCCTCCGGAACGTCAAACAATTAAATTTTCGAATGATCGTTGGTCACTTCAACTTGAATTCATTGATCTTTTCTTCTCCTATAAAGGCTAACATACTTTAATTTTTCGTCAAATAAACACATGGCCACTGAGCGCTGCCTTCGTGTATCAGACTTTTTATCTGATTAATATGATCATTTTGTCATGCCACGCCACTCGCGTTCACTTGGCAGCATAAATCTTTCACTCAATATTATCTTGTACATTATAGTATCATGGTACAGAAACAATACAAGGATTCGTGCCATTGCACAATATTCAGCATTAGAGAATATGAAAGAAATAAGAGAGGAATGCCAGTGATGACGGATGACTCAGGCCGAGACAATGGTTTAAATTATAGTAGAGGAGTTCTATGTATGCGGATGGAGTCTCCCTCCTCCTCTCTATCTACCTACCTATCTTTTTATCTATCTATCTATCTATATATCTATCTATCTTTTTCTGTCTGACCGTACGTCTGTGCACACACACACACACACACACACACACACACACACACACACACACACACACACACACACACACACACATACACACACACACCCACACACACGCACACACACACACTCACACACACACACACACACACATACACACACACACACACACACACACATACGCACACACACACACTCACACACACACTCACACACACAATGTAACGAGGCCGATGAGAGGCGTGTGTGCAGACAAAGTCGCGTCTGACATAATGCAGCAATTTTGATTAGCAGTGAAGGAATAGTAGACTTCCTGGTAACTTGCAAGTGAAAGGATGTGTTTGTGTACACAGAGCGACGTCACAAGGCTGGAGGCTTCCGGATGTCGCAATCGCTGTTGTGTTGAGCAGAAGGCTTGGTATGTAGGAACTAGTGTTATTGTATCAAGCTATATGTATAAGTTAATAGTGTCATATGTATGGCAATAGTAGAAAGGAAATCTGTTTATCTGATGGTTGTGCGGGTAACACATAGACCCAGTCGGTTAATAATCAATGGGCGTATCCTGGGAGGGTGTGGGTGGCATAGGCCTTGCACACACACACACACACACACACACACAGGAGTTATCCCGGGCAGGGAAACAACAGATGCAATCTTTGCTTTAAGGCAAATGGTGAAGAACTATGGGGGAATACAGAGAGAGCTACATCTCGTATTTAAATTAAAACATATGATAGACTGCCGCGAGAAGAAATGTGAAGGTGTATGAGAGAAAAAGAAGTATCAGAAAAGTATGTAAGGCTGGTAAAAGATATGTATGAGGATGCAAGAACACAGGTTAGGACTTGTGTAGGTGGAACAGAAAAGTCCAGAATTAAAGTTGGTCTCCATCAAGGTTCGTATTTGAGACCATACATATCTGATTTGATAATGGATATTATTTGATAATGAATATACTCAAGTACATCTAGCTCCATGGGATACACAGCCAATAAAATACTGATATACACCACCAGGAAGAGAGTTGAGTAGAAGCTGGAGAGATGGAAGAGACTTAACATTAGTCGAAAGAAAACGGAGTATATGGCTCTAAATGCGGAAGACGCCGGTGAGGATGTCCAGCTGTTGGGCGGAAATTTGAAAAGCACCAACACCTTCAAATACTTGGGCTCCCATATGTCGTCACATGGGGCACTGGGCCAAAACATAAGTTATAGGATACAATCAGGCTGAAGAAACTGGAAGAATGTGTCAGGAACTTTATGTGACAAGAAAATAAGTGTGAGAATGGAGGAATAATTCTACGGCGGTGAGACCAGCAATGATGTACGGGGCAGAAGTCTGGCCGATTAAAAAGGACCAGGAGAGGAGACTTAATGTGGCAGAAAAGCGTAGGTTGAGGGGGGTGCGTGGAGTTACCAGACTTGACAAGATTAATAGTGATAGAATTCGTGGAACAGCTAAATTATTGGAAGTATCATGGAAATACAGGATAAAGGGTTAAAATGCTACGTGATGAGGAGAGAAGAGGAATATGTGAGAAAAAGAGTGCTTAATAAGGAGGCAGCAGGGGAAGCAAAAGAGGAAGGCCAAGGAGGAGGTGGAGAGACTGCCTGCAAACAGATTTTAGAGAGAATTTTGATAGAAAGGACACAAATAGATTATTATTATTATTATTATTATTATTATTATTATTATTATTGTTGTTGTTGTTATTTTTATTATTATTGTTATTATTGTCGTTATTATTATTATCATTATTATTTTTATTATTATTATTATTATTATTATTATTATTATTATTATCATTATTATCATTATCATCATTGCTATTATTGTTATCACTATCATTATTATTATCATCATCATTATCATTAATGTTATTATTATATTAATATTATTATTGCCATTATTATTATTATCGTTATTATAATAATAATGATAATAATTATTATTATCATTATTATTATTATTATTATCATGATTATTATTATCATCATTTTTATTACTTTTATTATTATTATTATTATTATTATCATTATTGTTATCATTATTATCATTATTATCATTATTGTTATTGTTATTATCATTATTATTATTATTAAGATATTATTATTATTATCATTATTATCATTATTATTATTATTAAGATATTATTATTATCATCATTATTATCATTATCCTTATTATTATCGTTATCATTATCATTATCATTATTATTATTATTATTATTATTATTATTATTATTATTATTATTATTATTATTATCATTATCATTATTACTGTTATTATTATTATTAGCATTATCATTATCATCATAATTGTTATCATTATTATTCATCATAATTGTTATCATTATTATTATTATTACTTTTTTCACTAATATAATTATTATTATTATCAAATTACCATTAGCAGTAGTAGTAGTAGTACTATTTTTTAGACTTACATGCCTTCCCAAGAAATGTCAAAGTGTTTTTAAAGAGAAACAAGAACAGTCGTGATCAGAGTGCTTGACAAGGCACCGCCGTCAGCAAGACCGACGGTCGGAATAGATCATAAATGCAGTCTCTCCTCGGACTTTTTGATGAAACAGAAAGGCTCAGAATGGAGAGAAATCTTGGTATATTATGTATACGTGGCTTCACCATGGTATGTAAAATGCTTTTATCAATATTCCAAATTTCAATGTTTATAGATATGATGCAGGACGTGGGGGAGGAGTCTGCATATATATACGAGATACTCTCAAAACATATGAGATATCATATTAACAAATTGTAAAAAAAAAAAAAAGACTTAAAACGCTTGTGCCAGACAAAAACATCTAAATTCCAGAATTAGTGCAAATTAATGTAATCTTTTCTTCGCTAAAATTGGACATCTCACATACAAACAAACAAACGCGTCTATATCTCAGCAAAATACAGGTAGGATATGGCCACTATCCAATATTTTCAGATCACAACCTATACAAAGAGAAACAGTAATCTTAACAATAAAACACCTACGTGAAATTAATGCTGTGGGAGCAGATGGCATTGTTTTTCGTTTTATCAGAGACAGTCTACCTGCAATGGCGCATTATCTAACGGTTATCATTAACACATCTCTAGTCACCGGTGATTTCCCATCGCTTTGGAAACATGGCATAATAACACCAGTTTTCAAATCCGGAGACACAGAGGAAGTCAATTACTATCGCTCTACGAGTATTACCATACTCTCGGAAAATATCGTAACATACCATTTGACAATATTTCTAGAGACAAATTACCTACTACCCAAAACACAACATGGTTTCAGATGTAAGCTGTCTACTGAAACAACTTTATTACAAATCACAAATAAAGTTCATGAGAATATAGACAACGACCATATAAACTTGATTACACTGTGCGATCCACGGCTTTTGATAGTGTCACCCACGTAATCCTTATTAGTAAACTAATAAATCACAAACTCGATACATATTGGTTCAGAAGCTATCTAAGTAACAGAATCTAATCAGCCCAAATGCACGAGAATATATTAACAAAACAGATAGTATCTTTCGGTGTTCACAAGGATTTATATTAGACCCAATCCTGTTCACAATATTCGTAAATGATTTATCAACAATTGCCAACTACCTAACAATATCAGAAACGTTCAGAACTCTAATACATTCAAAAATGAATTAAAGGAACATCTCTAAAATCAACAATGGCATCAAAATATAAGAATAGGCAAGACTTACAAGTACTACAATTATATTCATATGTACTGGAAAATTACTTATTGTGTAAAAAGAATAGCCCCCTGTTATGGAATAAAGTATTTTGCATTTAAATTTGAATTTATTACTACTGCTGTCATTACTATCATGACCATCATCATCATTATTATATTTTTTATTATTATTATTTCAGTATTGTTATCGTTATCATTATTGTTTTATCATCATTATTATCATTATTATTATCATATTTCTATTATTGTTATTATTATTATTACTGTTATTATTAACATTGTTACTATTATTATTATTGTTATGTTATCATCATCATCATCGTCATCGTCATCGTCATCATCATCATTATCATTATCATTATTATCATTGTCATTATTATTATTATTATCATTACTGTTATCATTATCACCATCATTAATACTATCAGTATTATCATTATCAATACCACCATTATTATTATCATTACTGTTATTATTATCATTATCATTATTACTATCAGCATTTCATTATCATCATTATTTCTATCCTTAATGCTATTATCAATATTAATTTTCATTATTATTATTATTTTCATCATCATCATCATTATTATTAATTCAGTATTATTATCGTCATCATTATTGTTTTTCATTATCATTATTATCAGTATTATTATCATATTACTGCTATTATTATTGTTATTATTATTATTACTGTTATCATTAACAGTATTATTTTATTATTATTATTATTATTATCATCATCATCATCATCATCATTATTATCATCATCAGTATCATCATCATTATTATTAATGATAATGATAATGATAATAATAATAGTGATAATGGTAATAATAATAACAACAGCAGCGACTATGATAATAAAAAGAAGAAGAAGAACAATGATAATAATAATGATAATAGTAATAACTATTATATTTTTTACAATTATTATCATCATTACTATCATTATCATTATCCTTATCATTATTATAATTATTATTATTACTATCATTGTTGCTGTTTTTATCACCATAAGTATTATCATTATTATTGATATCATTATCATTGTCAGTATTATTGTTATAATTAATATCATCATCATCAATGTTATTAGTGTTGTTGTTATTGTTATCATTATTATCATTAGTATTACCATTATAATTATCATCTTTATGATTTTATCATTATTGTTAGTAACATTATTGTGACCATGATTATTTTCATCATTATTATTTCATTATTATCAATATTACCACTATCATTGTTATTATTACCAA
>NC_061830.1:25934394-25939394 GCF_019202785.1 Penaeus chinensis | reverse complement strand
CTATGTTAAAGTATCTAGCTATCCTAACGAGAAATCCCCCGAGTCCTACAAGGATAATGTGTGAATGATCTGCTTTAGTAAGAAACATCCCTAGTTTAATCTTTATCCAAGGATTTTTTTTTTCGGTCAGGTGAAGCTTATACAATATTTCCAATGATATAATCGTTCCATTTCCACAAAATATTATACAATTACCATGAGTAAAGCGTACCAGTATTCTGCACATCAGCAGTACGCGGTCGTTTCACAATGACTCCAAGTTCATCATTCTGCCTAACGAATGAAGCAATTAACAGGAGGAACGCTCGCCTTGAGTGTCGTTAATGCGAAGATTGCGTTGTGAATCACGTGCAGCCGAAGGCTATATATACTGGTCTATTGTATCGAGTTACTCTTTTCTACTAATGAAAGATGAATGGTTAAATGGCGGTTCTGAATATATACATATATATATGCATACATACACACATACATACATATATATATACATATATATATCTATGTATATATGTATATATATATATTTATATACATACATATTATATATGTACATATTTTTATCATATACATATATATATATATATATATATATATATATATGCGTGTGTGTGTGTGTGTGAGCACATATACATACATATATGCATATATGTTTATATTTATATAAATATTTACATATACATATATTGTATAGGAAGATACATGTATTCACAAATAGATAGCTAGATAGATATTTGTGCATACAAATATAGATAGAAAGATAGGCATATATAGATAAATAGATATATATATACATAGATATATAGATAGATATATACATATATATACATATATATATATTTATACATATACACATATATGTATGTATATATATACAGATATATATATAAATACACATATACATATAAAATGAATAAATAAATAATATATCTATACATGCATACATGTATGTGTGTGAGTATATATATTTACATATATATATATATATATATATATATATATATGTATATATACATATATATATATATATATGTGTGTGTGTGTGTGAATATATATGTTTATGTATGTATGTATGTATGTATGTATGTATGTATGTATGTATGTATGTATGTATGTATGTATGTATGTATATGTATGTATGTATATATGTGTGTGTATGTATATATATGTAAATATATATGTATATATATAAATATATATATATATACACACTGTTTTCCATCAGTCTTGGAAGCACCTCCACTAAAACGTTGAAGTTGGCAAACAGAATTTCGTTCCTTAGAGTGTATATATGTATATATGTATACTTATGGAAATGTATGTATGCACAGTACGTGTGTGTGTGTGTGTGTGTGTGTGTGTGTGTGTGTGTGTGTGTGTGTATGTGTGTGTGTGTGTGTGTGTGTGTGTGTGTGTGTGTGTGTATGTGTGTGTGTGTGTGTGTGTGTCTGTGTGTTTGTGTGTGTGTGTGTGTGTGTGTGTGTCTGTTTGTGTATGTCTGTGTGTGTGTTTGCGTGCGTGCGTGCGTGCGTGCGTGCGTGCGTGTGTGTGTGTGTGTGTGTGTGTTTGTGTGTGTATGTGCGTGCGTGTGTGTGTGTATGTGTGTGTGTGTGTGTGTGTGTGTGTGTGTGTGTGTGATTGTGCATATATGTATATGTGTATACTTATGAATATGTATGGATGGACAATACGTTATCATCAGTATTAGTATTATCATTACTGATATCATTATTATCATTACCATTATCATTATTGATATCATTATCATCATCATCATTACCATTATCATTATTGATATCATTATCATCATCATCATTACCATTATCATTATTGCTATCATTATCATGTTATATTCGTTACTACGATTATGATATTATCATTATTTTTAATATTATTATTGTAATTATTAGTAGTAGTACCAGTAATAATAGTAGTAGTAAGAGTAGTAATACTGTTATTAGTATTATCATTACCGTTATCATTATCATTGTTATCATAATTATTGTTGTTGCTACCATCATTATTATCATTGCTATCATTATAATATTTGTCATTATCATCGTACTTATTATTATCATCATCATCGCCATCAAGATCATCATCATTAGTATAATAATTTTCACCATCATCTCGGCTCTCGTGTCCCAAGGGAAAGCGGGCTGCCGAATCGCCGCTCTTTCCCAAAGCGACGCCGCAGTGTTGTTGTGAGTAAAAGCTTCTGAACACGTGCGTGGCTCCAGGTTAGTGTACTTTTCTACGGGACTTCCCATTAATACTGTTTTGTGTAGTAGATATATAATCAAAATACAATATTAGTTTGTCTAGTTTGATTAGCATTTTTTTTAGGGAACAGCCGTAATTATTTGTTTTATTTTACTAGACTGAATTTTCATATAAGTAGCTTTGTTAACAAGACACCAGGGACTTGTCGGTTATTCACATTGTATCATGATTTGTGCGTGTTTAGGACAGGCATAATGGAATAGTTTTAGATTCCCACAACCATATGGTGTATATTGTGATATACATATACAACAGTTCCCAACAAGGACTCGTTTCTGCCATTCCAGGTATCACTGTCTCTTGTACGCGTAGATAGATAATGTCTATGAACTAGTAAGATCCTAGTTACACATTCCTTTTGTTACATGATCCAGTTGTTTTATTACTGATCATTCTGGGTCATATACCTGGTGTGGCAGAAAATCAAGTCCTTGTCAGGTAGGGTTGTTACTCATAATGACAAAATTTAAGACCTTTTTCATCTATAGCATTTCCTTTGCAGGTTGATGATAGAAAAGAAAGTATAAAAAAAATTAAAATATCACATTAATTGTAGGTTTCTTTCATAAGTAGGCAAAATATAGGTTTATTGTGTTCACTGAATGTTCAATGTGTTAGATTTCTGTTCTATATTTTGTATAAGTAAATCAGTTTTTTTTTGTTTTTTTTACAAAAGTAAAGATAGTTTCCTTCACCTTTTCAGTTGTAAATTAATATTATGGTGCTAATTAGTACTATAGGTATCAGAGTGTACAGTTGCGTGAGTTTGGAATGCAAAACCTCCTTTTTTCTGCGTATCATCCTCAAATACCATGATTTAAACTCAAGGAGAACAAATAGAAAAGTTACTTTTAATCATCATCCTGTATTTAAAGGTAATGAGAAGGAAATTATCTCCTACCCACCTTATACACGAGCCATTCCTTGTTACTCACTTGATACTTGAGCTTTTTCTTTTTACTAGGTTCACCTATTCTCCTTGCACCCCATCTCATGCTAACCTTTGATACCTTGTCAGTAATTTACACATGGTCAAACATCAAGATGAGATCATTTGAGTTAGTGTTTATAAACACAGGTAGAACAGTGGATGATCAAGGGCAAGAGTAAGAATGTGTATCTTTTCCATGGAATCTAATGTAGACAAATTTTACAAACTTTAAGTGTTCATTTCTTCCCTGAAAACCTGAGATCAAACTGAAACATTCAAGCCTCATTCATTAATGCAGGCATGTGCACTCAAAACCTGCTTTATTTGAAAGATCAAAATCAAACATTAGTCTTTCATTCAATAATAAATGCTTTGATACACGAGTTATATATAACTATGGAAATATGTATAAACGTTGGAAGATTTTTTATTTGAAGGCATTTTAAGGTTGAACTGTTCATGCTGAAGTCTTTTGCACTTTAACACCTTTTGCTTACCATTTATAATGTGTACAAGCAGGAATCCTGTAAAAAAAAGAGTTCATTGGTCTGGTAGAGGAAGAGGTAGGTAGGTTGATATAACCTATAAAAGTGAATCATTTACATTATTCTATGTCCTCTTCCTATTCCACCAGTCATATGATTGATATTGGAGAATAGTCTTCAGTAGTACTCCAACTCCAAAAAAAAATCTAACAATAATATTTACTGAAAGCAAGCTTTGCATTTGAACCTCTACTTACTCTGAACTTTCTTGCTTCCCCAGGTACACATTTTGAATAGCAGCAATGGTTCATATAGTTTTTAATGAAGAAATAGGCGCAACTAATGAACCAAAGAATAAAGGATGGAAGAAAAAGCCCTTGCAGTTTGTAGAGCCCAAGGAAATCAAAAGGAAATCTGCCATCGGTAAAAAATCTTTCAACTACAAGGAAAATCCCATGATGACTAAATGTGATGGAATGTGGGTCAAGAAAGAATTTGTTGAAGAATATGATAAGCTGAAATCATCTCTTGAAGGACAACTCCTAGAACCAAAAGAAGTAAGTTATACAGATTTTTCTCTTGCAGAGGTTATGCTGAAGGTATGTTATCATGAGTACTTGTGCAAGAATGAATTGTACTTCTACCACTGTAACCATGTTTTAGTATATAGAATATACAATGGAAAATAAGAAAATGTATCTTTTCCATTTTGAGGGAGAAGTGTGTGTATATAAATGTATATATATTGTTGAACCAGTTGCATATTGTTAGGTTGTCTAGTAAAGTGGTCTAAGGGAGGGTAATTACTTTTCTATATCAAACATAGGGCTAGTTGTTTGGTCCATTGGTTTAGTTGTTTCCTTTTGGCTTTTCCTAGAGCGAAGAAGATATAGATGCAGATACAGATATAGATATTGGTAGATATGTAGATAGATTGGGAGACTGATATGCATGTGTATATATAAGTAAGTACGTTTGTGGGTGGGTGTAAATTGTATCTTTAAAAAGGTTAAAGTCCCAAGCATATATTCTGCTAATATCCGTTTGTTATGGCTTTTGCAGAAGAAGATGATGCTCCTAAAAGCCAGACGAAAAGCACATAAGCAACTCAGAATGGAACTGCTCAAGAAGGCAGAAAAGAAACCAAAGAAGCTTAAAGACGTCCAGAAGACATCCAGCTCCCAGACTAATAAGAATCCCCAAGGTAAAACAAAGAAAGGGAAGAAGTCAAAATCACAGGCAGAAGAAAAGGACTCGTCAGAACCAAAGCCCAAAAAAGCCAAGAAAAACAAGGCAGAATTAAC
>NC_061830.1:25929394-25931894 GCF_019202785.1 Penaeus chinensis | reverse complement strand
TAAGAAATATTCTACCCTGAACAAAAATCCTCTGCGTTATGGTAAGCACAGTTGTCACTAGGTATGCTGTGCTTAAAGCAGTCAGTGGCAGCCCTGGAATCTGTTTGTATGACCACGTGTCCTTCCCTCCGTGACAGGTGTGATAGGACTTCCATGATCGCAACTGCCTCTGCCTGTAGCGATAAGGCGTTGCCTGTGCTCTCCATATACAAGACACTACTGATATTACGTTTTCAAATCGCGTTAAATAGGATATCTCGGATTTAGTGCGATAACTTCTCTCTTGTAAGCCTCCAAAATGTCTTTTTAAGCAACAGCTCTGTCTGCTATACTTGCTTCTTGCTGTATACAATTAAGATGCCCCCAGCTAGATGTTGACCTAAATATCTGTATTAATCAACAATTACCAGTGTTCCCGAGGACTTAAATAACCAGTGTTTGACCAGTGTCCTTACCTCCGAACTTGCCTTGGTGAAGGACAGTAATTTAATGTCAACCTTCTAAGTGAATACAGGAACTCTCATGGGAGCTCCGGTAGGCTCAGGAAGTCACAAAAAAAAAAAAAAAAAAAAAAAAAAAAAAAAGTTCAGATCGGAAAATAAGTCCGCCCAAAGGGGGTCAAACCCTGCAACGGCTGTCCTAAGTGCTACGGGTTTGAGGTGGGGTGTTGCCTGTGCCTACTGTAGTTTCGTGTAACCTGCAAAATCAGAGCACTTGGGGTGCAGGCAAAGCACTAAAGAGTGCAAAATATTCTGTAAATACAGAGTTTTTACTTAAAGTATTTTTTTACGTTATTAACTCAGAAGCAACGATGTCATCGAAACAAGAGTCCCAGACATCAAGGTAGTTCCTGTGGCACAGGGCATTATTTGTTGCTACTGCGTTAAGGTCCGAAGCTCAATCAAAGTCTTGCACGAGTGCCTCGCGGCCCTTCCCTCTCCTGATTACGCCCCTGGTGTGAAACTGGGATTCGGCTACACGGCCAGTCAGTTATTATTTATGTGGGGTGCAATACAGCGATTGACATTTTACCAACAATTGATTTGAGGCTTTTTATTTGACTTGTTGGTTTCTTGAAAAAATTGAAAGTTTTTTAAATAGTGTTTATTTGCATTTTCCCTCTAATTTCCAAGATACTGGTCTATTTTTACATATATTTTTTTGTCACTTGATTATCAACTTTGGTTGGTTAATGGTAAAAAAAGAATAATAAATGTGTTGTTCATCAGAGGTCATCTAGTACTAAAAAATCGTGCAGCAGTGTAGGATAGTATGTTACTGAAATGGTTAAAAACGGCATAGGATAGAGAGGGTAAGAAAATGGGTTAAGGTGGGGATTAGCAAAAGGGTTATTAAATCAAAAGTTATTTAGATAAATAAAATGTGGGATTCTACAAGGATGTCCATGGGGTAAGGCTAGGATTAGCAAAAGGGGGAGAGGAAGGCAAAAGAGAATCACATTTGTATCCATGAAGGAGCGAAAGGGATAACAGGGAAGGAAGTGGGGTTATGCAGATGAAGCAGGGGGGATGGGATGTGTTGGGGAGGAGTGGGAGGAAGAGATGTAAGCACCGGGGAAGTAGAGATTGGAATGTCTGGATTTTCATTGGAAAAATAATTTGGCTGGGGGAGGGAGGGGACAAAAATGGGATCGTAACGAGTAGGAGGAAGAGATAGTGGGGGAGATGTAGAAACATCTTGTGGAGAACGGAGGACTGGAGCATTGAGTAAGAGAAAAACCTCGTCGATTTACTTCCCGCCTAACCTCGCGTAAAGTGGGGACTGCTATCCTGAGGTAGCAATCCTCACTTTACGAACTTGTAGGTTGGGCAGCCCCTATAGGATATATTATGGGGTACCACCCCAATTGGTACATGTACATAACTGCCTAGGGCAGTTTGAACGACCATGGTCAGGTTGGACACATAGATGGAAGCGGGCCTTGGAGCGACAATACTTAGCAGAGTGGCCAAAACGCCAACTTTTTGACATTGACGGGAAAGGGGTCGATATAGTCGGACATATATAAACTGTCTGCGGGAGGTATTTTTGGCAATATTAATGTAGGACTTCCGGTGGTCTTTGGAGGGGAATAGTTAAGCACTGTTCTGATACTGATCGTCAACAAGGCAGGCAAGCAGGTCGTTTTCACAGCCTGACAAAATCTTGTCTTGGACGGGGCAATCATATGGGGAGATGGAAACAGTTCCCGAACAAGTATTTAGGGATGAGTGAGGCTGGGCATTAATAGGTTTGCCAGTGCAGTCAGTCAGGGTAGATAATGCCCGAGCTTGGAACTCAGATGTAACTAAGACAAAGCGTCAGCGATCGGAACGGCAGCGGAAGGACACTTTTTAGGAATATTGGGTAAAATATTAGGTATTGAAATAATATTTACTTCGTTTGAAAGGCAAAATATAAAGAATGGAGCAGATATTAAGTATCTGCTCCATTCATCCTGCATCTTGATCACTGCTTGCAAACTCACTCACTCTCTCTC
>NC_061830.1:25906894-25924394 GCF_019202785.1 Penaeus chinensis | reverse complement strand
GTACTAAGCACACTGTCTTGTGGGACACCTTCAATTTGAGGAAAGAAAGATGATGTGGCAGAGGCAATTTTGACCTGGAAAGTGCGTTGGGAGAGGAAAGACTTTATGAAGACACACATATTTCCACATATGCCTAGAGAAGACAATTGTTGGAGAATATGGTACCTCCATGTCGTATCATATGCTTTTTCTAGGTAAAAAAACATAGCTAGTACGGATTCATGGCGTGCAAATGCGGATGTAATATATGTCTCAAAATGAGCAAGGGGGTCAGCTGTGCTTCGGGCACGGCGAAAACCAAACTGGGAAGGTGAGATAAGATTGTGAGATTCAAGATACCACATTAAGCGGAAGTTAACCATTCGCTCTAGTAGTTTGCATAAGCAGCTAGTTAGTGCGATGGGGCGATAGTCTTGAGGGAGGGTACCCGATTTATTGGGTTTTAGGAAAGGGAGGATAAGAGCTTCTCGCCAATGAGAAGGACAATTTCCTGATGTCCATATGTGGTTGTAAGTTGTTAAAAGGAAGGATAATGAGGAAGATGGGAGTTGTCGGAACATACGGTAGTGAATACCGTCAGGGCCTTCATGAGTGTTGCGGCACGATTTTAGGGCAGCATTGAGTTCAGAGGAAGAAAAGGGAGCATTATAGGACTCAGCAGAGGATAGGGTGAAGATAATGGGGGTACGTTCCCTGATGGTTTTAATAGAAGAGAAGTGTGGAGAAAGGTGAGAGCCACTACTGACCTGGCTGAAATAGTCACCCAGTTCATTAGCGACTTCGGGAGGATCAGAGATGAGTATCTTGAATATGGAGGACGGGGCTGGATGGGGGGGGATGTTTGCCTGATAGTTTATGGATCCGGCGCCAAACATTTGAGATAGATGTAGAGGATGTAATTGAGGAAACAAAATTTCGCCAGCTATTGGTTTTACTATTTCGGATTGTACGACGAAAACAGGCAGATGCTCTTTTAAAGGAGATAAGAGCTGATAGTTGATGAGGGGTACCTCGTTTGTAGCGGTAACTGTTCCAGGCTGCACGTTTTACACGGAGTGCTTTAGTGCAATCAGAATTCCACCATGGAACACATTTGGAGGTATAGGGTCTTGAGGTTCGAGGGATAGCTGTATGGGCAGCTCTTAGGACTGTAGTTATGAAAATTTGTATCATTTCTGATACGGATGAGAGGGATGATGGAGGGGTATGAATAGTAGACAGTGAAGTGAAAGTATGCCAGTCAGCTCTATCAAAGCACCAGCGTGGGGAGTTGGGAAGTGGTACATATGAAGTTGGAGAAAGGAGAACTGGAAAGTGGTCTAGAACTGACCAGTGGAAATCTAAATGAAGAGAAGGGGAGCATAGAGAGAGGTCAATTCATGAAAAAGACTGCGTGCGTGTATCAAAGTGTGTGGGGCGATCTGTATTTAGAATAATAAGATCAGCTGTGGAGAGGAAGCGCTCTAGAGCTCGGCCACGGGTGTTGGTGATAGAATCACCCCAAAGAGTGTGGAGGCAGTTAAAATCACCTACTATGAGGAAAGGTGATTGAAGTTGGGAAATTAGGTTTTCAAAAGCAACAAAGTTAATGGGGTGGGAAGGGGAGAAGTAGACTGATCCAGCGGCGAAGAAAGATACGAATAACTGTACAAGGGACAGTGGTTTGAAAGGGAGGTATGACATAAGGTGTTTTCTGGTTGATAAGTATAGACGAGACATAAAGGGAGTGTGGGGAAGAAACAAAATGGTAATTGGGGATTAGTATTGGATAATGTGTAAGAAAAGTTTCTTGGAGGCATATAATGGATGGGTTATAAGAGGAGAGGATATGTCGAAGGTCAGGTCTGTGAGAGCGGAAACCGCGAATGTTCCAATGAAGGATTGTTATACTTTCGTTGATTTAGTGGCAAAGATTGCAGTGCTTGTTGGAGAATTTGAAGGGGAAGGTGCTAGAGGGTGGGATAAAGAATGAGGTTGGGGAGGTGGTGTTGTATCAGGAGGGGTGTCGGGAGGTAGAGGATCTGGGGAAGAGGGTATTTGTGACATGAGGGATTCACGTGTGTATCCAGGAGGGAGTGGAAGGGATAGAGGGGATGGTGGGAGGGTTAATACAGGTAGGGGTGGAGTCGGGGGGGATGGGTTTTGTTGGGATGGGGTAGGAGGATTGGGTGTAGGGAGAATATGAGTAGGAGTAGGATGGATATCGGCAGTCACTTTGAGTGTGGAGGGAGCGGGAATTGTAGAATTTGAAGGTGGATGAGTATCAGGTAGGGTTAATAGAGGTAGGGGTGGAGTCGGGGGGGATGGGTTTTGTTGGGATGGGGTAGGAGGATTGGGTGTAGGGAGAATATGAGTAGGAGGAGGATGGATATCGGCAGTGTGGAAGGAGCGGGAATTGTAGAATTTGAAGATGGATGAGTATCAGTTTGGGATTCTATTATGTAGTTCTGGATATCTTCAAGAGTTTCTGTAATGGGGTTGGTTGTAGAGTTTTGTGAGATAAAGGTTTTCTTGTGAGGGGGGGAAGATAAGTCTGGTGTCTGATAAATAGGGGCAAAGGAAGGTGGAGGTGATTGTGAGGTAGGGGAAGAGGGGGTGGAACGTTTATTCTGTCTGCTGCGGGCAGTGCGGGGAGGGAGAGGGGGAGGTGTTGGGGCTGTAGTAGAGATTGGGGTGTCTGGATTTAGGATAGCAAAATAATTTGATTGGGTAGGGATTGGAGTGTCTGGGTTAAGGATGGCAAAAGAGTTTGACTGGGGAAGGTAGTAGGTAGAAGAGGGGAATTTAGATGGAGGGGGGTTGGGTTTAGGAGAGGGTGTAGGAGCTTGGGATAAGGATAAGGATAAGTCCGATATGCGAAGCTGGGCTTCGCCCGGGCTATGCCAATGAGGGGAGCCCGGCCTGTGTCGACTAATGTCGACTCGCTAACGTGTGTCAGCTGATGCTGACTCGGCTTTTGTCCTTACCCGCCGTGGTGCCCAGCCACATCAGTAACCTCCAGGCGACAATTGCAACTTCTCGCGCCTGAGCTTGGGAGGTATGGGAATTGGCAGAGTGAGCGACATTACTGGAGTAGGGGGTAAGAGAAAAGCCTTGTTGACGTGCTTCCTGTCTGGCTTCACGTAGAGTGAGTCCAAGTCTGAATCTGAGAGTTGCTACCTCAGACTCAAATTTGTAGGTGGGGCAGCCTCTATAAAATACATTATGGGGGCCGCCACAGTTTGCACATGTGCGTGATTGTGCAGAGCAATTTGATCGAGTATGGCCAGGTTGGGCACATAGCGGGCATCTGGCTGTGGAACGGCAATGTTTGGCAGGATGTCCTAAATGCCAACAATTTTGGCACTGACGAGGAGGAGGTTGGTATGGTCGGACAGGTAGGGATTCCCCACCTATGTAAACATTTAAGGGAAGGTCATGTCTACGGAAAGTAATTTTGGCAATGTTGATGGATTTCTTACGATTTCCTCTGGGAGGAATGGAGTAATGTTGCATCATAGTCTGTGAGACAAGCGAGTAAGTCCTCTCCACAATCTGACCATTCTTTGTCATAGATTGGGCAATCTGTTGGGGAGATAGAGACAGTTCCAGTGCAAGTATTGAGGGTTGGATGAGGTTCTGTAGGGATGGGATTACCACATAGATCAGTTAGTTTTGTTAATGCTATAGCTTCATTTTCAGTTGTTACTGTGACGAGACGGGAGTGGTCGCGTCGGCTACGGAAAGAGACTTTGCCTACTTGTTTTTGGAGGCATTGTTGGAAGAGGAGGGTGTTTTGAGAGTAGGGAGCTGTGGGAGGGATCACGAAAAATCGGTCCGGTCCCATTTGGCTGGGCTAAATAGAGTATTTAGGATTCTTGTAGAGGTGGGGGTAGTAGAAGTGCGGGGACGTGTGGAGGAGGGAGTAGTGTTGAGGGGGGTAGTGTTACTGGGAGGTGGGCAATAAGGTTGTAAGGCAGTAATAAGGGGAGATGGGATGGTTGATGAAGAAGGTTGTGGGAGTAAAGGTGTTGAAGTTGAGCATGTTGGGAGAGTGGAAATGTCTCCTGGGGGTTGGTTGTTGATTAGGGTTGATACTGTACTAGTATGCATTGATGATGGGGGAGTTGTTGCAGTGTTCGGAGCCGTGGTCAAAGGGGAGCCGGGATTGGGGCTATTTGATAAAGGGGCAAGCCTCATTGGCCATGATAAGCCTGGAGTATATTGGGGAAAAAAAAACAGTCCACCCCTCAGGGTCCCCTTGAGGGATAAGGGCCAGGTATGGCAGGGGAATACCGTGCCCATGGTTCCCTCAGGCCGTTCAGGACTGACACAAAGTCAGCCTTTCATCCTTTCAGCATGGCTCTCACACCTTTGGAGGTGGATAGTAGAAGGGATTGGTGAAGAAACTGAAACGAAAAGTATAAGTAGGAAAAAAGACCATGCAAAATTAGTCGAGTCAATGGCTGAGTCCCAAGGTTGAGGAGTTCCCCATCATTGGGTCTCAGTCTCCGTCTCCTAAGCCCCCCCACGACAACAACGGGCAAAGGATTGGGGGGGTCTTCAAAGTAAAAATACTTATACTGTTTCACTCATTACACTGTTGGCACCAAGCACTGCTTAAGCACAGTTGTCTTTTTTTAAAGATACCTATTGCAGATAAATGTAAATAGTTGTTCTCAAGTTTTGTAATTTGAATAGTTATCATATTTTGACATAATTTCCTGTCGGACTTCTTTCTTGTTGTAGATTTGTAAAAATATTTCAACAAATCACAATCATCGTTAGAGACCATCCTCTGCACTTATACTACATGCTATACAAGTATTGCCAGTCAAAAATTGTCATCAAGAGACTTGTGTTGTACCAGTTGGGAATATGTGGAACTGTACATGTAAATTTCACTGTAGTAATGTTTTCTTATCTGTAAATACACACTGAGTCAGTTAATAGACCTAAAGGACCCTTTCCTTGAGCTTTCAGGGTTTTTTTTCTAGTGCTATAATATCAATGATATTATTATTGACATTAAAATATTTACAGTGTTATTAATTCAGTTCTGCTGGGAAAGGTATGTACATACATACCATGCCCAAAGTTAGTTTAGTTTCTTTATTGCAATTATACAGACCGCTCCACAAGAGCTTAGTTACTAAGAAGTCAATCACCAGTCCAACCTATCTTACCTGTTTACCCTTTTCCTGGATTTTCAGAAATATTTTATATTACTATTAGATTGCTATTTGTATTGTTAATAACATTAATAATCATATATCAATAATAGAAAAACAGCATAGACATTAATAGCATTAGAAAGAAAGACATTTTCCTTAAAAACTGAAGGCAGGGGAAAATCAGGCGAGTCTCGTAGACTAATAATTGGCTCATTGGCAGCTGGACACTTGTGGAGCCATCTATGTATAGATAAATTACAAAAAAACACTACTACACTTTTTTTCAACAGTATTGGATTAACAATACTAATAGCAATATAAAATAAAGAATATTTCCCAAAATCAAGGAATAGATAAACAGGTGAGATAGGTAGAATTAGTGTCTCCTTGGTGACAAACCACTTGTGGAGCCATTCGTGTGTAAATAAAATTATTAAATAATACCTGGAGTAAGGAATGATAAACAATTACCCCATAATAATTTATTTACAATAATGACAATAACTTCTATGTATTTTTACATAGACTTGATATTATGATACACTGACAATCTCAGTGTAATAACTGCAAATATTTATAATCTTTAACATAATAATGTAAACATAACTAAAGAGCTGTTAAACAATCTGAAGCTACATGACTGAAGCAGAAAAGTCAAGACTGGAAAATACCAAACAGATCAAATAATTGAACGCATTTAGATAAACCGACTGTGGATATTGCATCGTTTATACTTGCTGATTAAATGGCCATTTTTAAGAGAGAGAGAGAGAGAGCGAGAGAGAGCGAGAGAGAGCGAGAGAGAGAGAGAGAGAGAGAGAGAGAGAGAGAGAGAGAGAGAGAGAGAGAGAGAGAGAGAGAGAGAGAGAGAGAGAGAGAGAGAGAGAGAGAGAGAGAGAGAAAGAGAGCGAAACACACATACAAAACCCCTACCTCCCCAGCACACACACACACACACAGTATTTGTGTGTGTGTAAAATCATTTTAATTTGGAGTACTTGTACTTGTTTTGGAAAAACAGTTTCTTTCAAAAAACAACAGAAAACAACAATTTACTGTAAAGAAAATTATGATATGGACTGTATTATGAACCAAAGAGGAGACATTGTACTTTCTAAATGGTCTTCAAAGTCCCATGAATCTTCGCTCATGCATTCCAAATTCAAATACAGACCTCTGATACTCCCAAAATTCTACCTCAATAAAAAGTAGTTCCACAGCTTGAACTGGATTCTCCTCAGAATCTGACAACCTTCACTTCCCCTTTGGCAGGTGCAGTTCCAGCTTTCTCTGCTGAGTTTTCAAAGCTGTCCAAAGCTTCCAGGGCACTGCCATCCATTCGGCCAACTGTTATTGTTGATTTCTGGTTTTCCTCCTGGCAAGATAAAAGTAGTTGTTACGGAATAAATAGTTTCCTAGAATATGTAGGTCATATGGACCTCTGGAAATTACTGTTTACATATAAGTGAACAGTAATACAAGATCTAAGCAAAAATAAGAAAAAAAAAAAAATCCTGTCTCATAGATTACATAATGTCACTGAAACAATCATATTCAAAAACATTTTCTCTACTTCACTTTTACATACACTAATTTTTACCCTACTGATCCCTATTAAACAAACATAAAACAAGCATAAGCAAGCTTACCTGCAGATCTGGACAATCTTTGCGTAAATGTTCCACTGATCCACACATCCGGCAAGCTCCTCCATCTGGGTACAGACCACGTGGGTTTTCTGAACACTCCTTGGCAAGGTGACCCGTCTCCCCACATACAAAGCATGTTGCATGGGAAAATGCACCACCTTTATCCTTCTGTGGACACTCCTTGTGTCTGTGTTCAGTTGAACCACACTAAAGAAAAAACAAAAATTCAAAACACAAATACATTTGTTACATCTATTTTATATCAATACCAAAATAAATCTACCACTCTCTCTGCCTATTATTTACTACTCCAGTATCATATTTACTCTTGAAAAATATTCAAAGAAACTTCATTTACCTGTACCATGAACAGTCCTACTTACTGTATAACAGATATCTATTGGACCACTAGATCCTGATCCATCATTCAACATTGGGCATGTTGATACCATGTGCCCAGGCTGGCGGCATTTAAGACATAAGGACTTTGATGCATTCTTGAGCAACCTCTCTTCTTTGCGACGTTCTCTCTGCAAGATACTTTGCAGCTGATCTCCAGATACCCCCTCCTTTGTAAGGCGAGCTGGAAATCAGATATTTTTGATGTTTACTTTACCATAAATTAAATCAAAGAACTCATAAATCCATTGAAAAAAAAAAGATGTTCCCTATGGCAAGAACTTTTTTCCTTCAAATGATTCTATCAATGCCTTACCTTTTAATCCATTAAGTCTGTCAGCAGATTCCTTCTTAACAAAGAATCCATCAAATTTAACAACTTGAAAGTCATCCTCATTATTATTACTGATGCTTTTGTTTGGGGTTTCCATTTTGCTTGATGCATCTGTTACATCATTTCTATTTCTTGCTAGAGTAGTGTCTACTCTAATACCTCTCAGGTGCTTCTGAAGGAGCTTGAGCTCCCGCCTCTTCTCTTTTTTCATAGTCCTCTGAACTTTTATCTGTTCTTCTTTTGTTAGCTCAGTAGAATCATTTCCATCCTCCCTTTCAGACACAGCCTCCTTCACAAGCTGCTCTCTCCTATCATCTAAATATGCCACTGCACTTTTCAACACCCAGACACCTTCATACTGAGTCATCATATCATTTTCTTCAAAAACAACTGGGTTCTGATTCCTTCTCTGAACATCATCTTCACTCATATTTGGGCATTCAGTTTTCCTGTGCCCTGGTTGATGACAATGGAAACAGGTGAGCTGCTTTTCATTTCTTTCTTTCCTATCACTGTTATCCATTCCTGCTGAACAATCTGCCTTCCTGTGTCCTGGCTGATGGCAATTAAAACAGGTAACCTGGTTATCTCTACCTGCTTCTGGGCAGTCAGATATCCTATGCCCTGGCTGATGGCATTTGAAACAGGTAATCTGGTTATCTCCACCTGCTTCTGGGCAGTCGGATATCCTATGCCCTGGCTGACGGCATTTGAAACAGGTAATCTGGTTATCTCCACCTGCTTCTGGGCAGTCAGATATCCTATGCCCTGGCTGACGGCATTTGAAACAGGTAATCTGGTTATCTCCACCTGCTTCTGGGCAGTCAGATATCCTATGCCCTGGCTGATGGCATTTGAAACAGGTAATCTGGTTATCTCCACCTGCTTCTGGGCAGTCAGATATCCTATGCCCTGGCTGACGGCATTTGAAACAGGTAATCTGGTTATCTCCACCTGCTTCTGGGCAGTCAGATATCCTATGCCCTGGCTGACGGCATTTGAAACAGGTAATCTGGTTATCTCCACCTGCTTCTGGGCAGTCAGATATCCTATGCCCTGGCTGGTGGCATCTGAAACAGGTGAGCTGATTCCCATTCCATGCTGAACCGTAATCATTTCTTCCCATTCCTCCTGGGCAATCTGCTCTCCTATGTCCTGGCTGATGGCAGTTGAAACAGGTATTCTGGTTACCTCCACCTGCTTCTGGGCAGTCTGATATCCTATGCCCTGGCTGGTTGCATCTGAAACAGGTGGCCTGATTTCCATTCCTTCCCAAACCACAATCATTTCCAATTCCTCGACTCCCTGGATGAGAACCGCTGTAAGATGCTGAACCATAATAATTTCCTCCCATTCCACCTGGGCAATCTGCTCTCCTGTGTCCTGGCTGATGGCAATTGAAACATGTAATCTGGTTATCTTGGCCTGTCCTGCCATATTCTCCACCTGCTGCTGGGCAGTCAGACATCTTATGCCCTGCCTGATTACATTTGAAACATGTGAGCTTATTTTCACTCCATGCTGAACCACAATCACTTCTTCCCATTCCTCCTGGGCAGTCTGCCCTCCTGTGTCCTGGTTGATGGCAATTGAAACAAGTGATCTGATTATCACTTCCTGTTCTATTAAATTCTCTGCCTGTCATTTTTGGGCAGTCAATTTTTCTGTGTCCTGGTTCATTGCAATTAAAGCAGGTGATCTGGCCATCATTTCCTGTTTTTGTATCTTCTGCTCCTGCCACTGTTGGACAGTCTGCAATCCTGTGTCCTGGTTGATGGCATTTGAAACAGGTGATCTGATTATCACTTCCTGTTCTATTAAATTCTCTGTCTGGCATTTTTGGGCAGTCATTTTTTCTGTGTCCTGGCTCATTGCAATTAAAGCAGGTGATCTGGCCAACATTTCCTGCTTTTGTATCTTCTATTCCTGCCACTGTTGGACAGTCTGCAATTCTGTGTCCTGGTTGATGGCATTTGAAACAGGTGATCTGACTCTCTTTATCTGTGGTAACATTTTCTGTACCCATCTGTGGGCAATCTGCTATTCTATGCCCTGGCTGGTGGCATCTAAAACAGGATACTTTATTGTCACCATTAATTACTTCAGAATTATGTTCATAATTATCATCATCATTATCTGAATATTTTTTAATACTATTTCCCCCTTCATTAGGTATCTTATTCTTCTTTTTTACCACTTTACTTTTGCTTTCCGGTAACTGATCTTCAACTGCTGCCTTTTGTTCGTATATAAGTTCAATCCTTAATTCTCTATGAGCTTTTCGTTTTGCCTTCATCATCCTCCTCATTGCCTAAAAATATGAAATATACTTTTATTACACACACAAAAATAAGAATGAAAATGCAAGAGGGTTTTCCTGCCAAAATCTATTTTGGTTTACCCAACATTTAATACAGATTAACACAAATAGACATACTGTATATACTTGAATCCATAAAACAATAACAACACAATAAATAGATAAAAGCCCCCTTCCACTCACCTCCTTCTCTGAATGACCTTCTTCTTTGAGAGAACCCTTCAGTTGGTCCAGCTTCTCCACCACCTCCTTCTTAACCCACATGTTGTCGTACCTTGTCATGCGCTGACCTTCTTCATAGGGGAGGTCAAACCATGTTCTTTCTGTCCCATCCTTGAATACCTTAACCCTCTGACTTTTATCATTGATTACAAACTCTTTCTTCTCTTCTACTTTCCCATTATCCATTTTTTTTGTCTTTTTTTTCCTCTTCTGTTTAACATCTGAACTTTTCTCAATACAATCATCATTTTTTTCTAATTTATCATTGACCACTTTCCCCTCATTCCCAGATTCATCAGCACTGTTTTTCTTCTTCTTGATCTGGACAGCATCAGTGTTCTCTTCTCCATTTGCTTTGTCTAGCTTTCTCTTTTTCTTCCCCTTCACTTCACCTTTCTTTACATTATTTTCAGCCTTTTTCTTAATTTTTTTCTTAATTTGTTTTACTTCAACTGAATCCACTTTCCCTGTTGTCTGGCCTGAATTTATTTCCTCATTCTCTTTATCAACAGTGTCATCCTTAACAACACATTTTTTCTTCTTTATCTGCAAAGTATCTGCACCACTTTCATCCAACACTCTCTTCTTTTTCTTTGTCACATTTTTCTTTGCAATTCCATTATTACCTCTTTCTTTACTTTTATCCTTTTCCACATTCTTTGACGTTTTTTCAATGTCTGCTTTGCTTTCTGGTATTTTAGTCGTTGCCAACTCATGCCAGGGTGTGGGCTCTTCCGGAACCCGCTTGTTGGAGCCCTTGGAGCCCTCAGCACGTGCAAATCTAACCATCCTTCAAGGAAGTCGTCCTCTGAAAAGCAATAAGTCAAATCAGATTTTTGTAATTTTCTCCACTTTCTCAAAGTGCGGGAAAATTGCGACCATAGAGCTCCAAGAATTTACAAGTTTTACAAGCTCTCTACCATCATTAATATGGGTTTGCAACAAATAGTACAAGAGAAAATTAGAATATAATTGCATAGTGACTGCAATAAGATATGGATAAATCTAAGGACATCATAAGGAGAGAAAAATACTACACTCACTGACATATGAAACAATCTGCACAGGTGAAGAACAAGGTCAGACTTTTTTTTAAAAGGCAAAAATGGGTTATGACAAATGCTGCATGAAGGCCACATGGGGGTTCAAGGGCAGAACCTGGCCAGGGGAATACAGTAATCCAGTGGGGTCCTGAGGCAAACCCCAGGTTAGGTAGATTTTGGGTTCATGCAGTAACATGTAACACTTGAGTGTTCCAGGAATGTTGGCTAGAATGACAGGGGCAGTATCAGAAGGGTGCAATTACTTCCTAAATTACCCAAATTGTCTTAGGAATAGTGCATTAAATGGTAAAGTCAGATTCTTCACTTTCATTATCAGGCACCACCTCCAAAACACCATAATCTTAGAAGCTATTTGTACGTTTTTTTCCTAGCTCTATGTGGTCTATCTGGTATAATACCAATCTTACTACTAATAATTATAAGTAACTTTACATATGCTTCCTACTGTAAAAGTTGTTCCATGTGCATTTCCACGACTTTTGCTGTTAACCCAAGCTAAAGTATGGTTATTACTTGGCTCCCTGAAACCCACTGACACACTGTAATAGCAACTTACCTGTTTTTTTGTTTTTAGTTTTCTTCAATGAAAGACCCTAATTTGCCATAGGGTGGGGGTGTCTTCACTCAGTTAACAACTCCTTACGTGAAAATCTTATCAAGACTTAAAGCAACATATTGATCCCACAAGAGAAAAAAACAACTGACTGCTATTGACAACCAAATCACCAAAAGAGGAAGCAGTCAAAGACGTAAATAAGCCACGAAGAGAGCAGGAGAGCGAGGCCTTCGTCGACACACGTGCCCCTCAGCTGTATCTCCCGGACAGTGTTGCCAGACGCGGGTTTGTTGACTCAGGATACACGTGAATCCCCTCTGACATTCATGTAATTTTTGCATCAACAGTACATCCTGTGGGAATTTAATTGATGTAGCAATTATTTTTTTCTATTGTTGTAATATCTTTGCAACAAGAAGGGATTAAGAACGAATTCCAAAATATAACCCCATTACAGTGTTACCAAAACGACTGGGTGAATATAGTTTATACCACTTTATGAGGAAAATAGTTTATACCATTTTATGAGAAAAATATTTATTTATATATATATATATATACTTTTCGATATATTACAATTAACAACACATGTGGATGTGGTGAAAGAGGAAATTATACTTTAGGTACGAACGAAAGTTGAATAACTAGATATATATATATATATTTTTTTTTATCATTTTTTATTACTGAACCTTTCTTAAAAGTTGCAAGACATAATCGTAAAAAAGTTTTTAACAAAAATCGTCTATTGTGCATATATATGTCCATTTTGTCAATGTCCATTATTGTCCATTACACATGTACAATACACGATTTTTGTTTTACTTTTGTACGATTATGTCTTGCAACTTTTAAGAAAGGTATTGTAATAGAATCAACTGATAACAACAAAAGAAAACTTATTATTTAATTTTCGTTCGTACCATGTGTATGGTGTATTTCGTCGTGAACTACCGTGAATATAAACTTTTCTTTTTCCTTTAAGTCATTCTGAATTAATGATTTTATATTCATATAAATTCGCTGAATACCATTTATTGAATGAAATGTAAAATAGTATGCTAACTATATTTCCACAACCATATTTATACAGTCGCCAATCAGCTGATTTGGGAGGTTACCATGGTAACAGTGAAGCAGTTCATGGGTGGAACGGGCAAATTGTGAAATTTTCACATTGAGAACAAATTATTCACTGTAAGGCTAAGGGATCAGTGTTACAAATGAATTTATCTGGTTTAAGTAAGAGAGTAAGAGGAAGGAATTGTATTTCATAGCCAAATATATTTAGTTCAAAATGTCTTCAGGAATTGACATGTTATTTTTTGACCGGTTTATTATTTTTATTATGTATGATATTTTTTATTATGTATAATATTTTCAAGATACTTTGTTTCTTTCATACATGTGTGTTTTAAAGTAATATATGCCAACCCAACCTATCTCATAGGTTAGTCTAACTCTAAACAGCCCCATACCCACTCAGCTGATCTGCGTGAACTGCCAGAGTAAAGCAGTTTGCACAGAGCAAGTTGTGCAAGTACAGGACCAGTATGTGTAACTGCACAAGCCTGGGGTGAGGCCTGCATTGATTCAGGTGGTTCCTTAAAATGCATGTGCAAACCTAGGCTTGTATTTATTGAAGTATATCAGTCACACCCTTGTTTATGGAGAGTTTAGAGTAAAATTAATGGGAAATTTACCATGCATGATAACCAGGATTACACTAAAAGAGTTTATGGAGACAAAAACTAAAACTTTTAATCTATGGCAAAAGGTGTGCGAATTGAAAATAAGGAGATACAGGACAGAGAAGAGAGATCGACCCAGCATTCATGTTTACCTTGCAATGACCAAGACATCACCTATTGTCAGCATCACAGAACAACAGAATGACAGAGCCGAGCAAAGTAGCACAGTGAAACTGAGTAGTCTATGGACAATGGTCTGGGCTTGCTCAAACCAGTTTGTGCTGGCAGTTTTCATAATTCAGCTGAGCATGCATAGGACCTGCAGATCTTTTAATTCCATAGAATGTTTTTAATGTACATTTTCATAATTCTTAATCATTTATCAAATTTATCAAATCTAAATCTTATTTATTTCCAGAAAGTTCTCCTGTAAAAAAAATTCTCCAAGATGGTAGATGTTACAGTAGACAATTTTCCTCAGCTTCTTCCACAAATCTTGCAAGACATAAAGACAGCAGCTTTCATATCCCTTGACACTGAGTTCACAGGACTTTTGGCTGATGCCGCATTTAAGGGAAGGTAAGAAGTTGAAATATGCACACAAAAGATTTAGACTAAAGATTACTAATCTTCTTTGTTACTATTACTTTTAAAGACAGCACTAGCACTAATTTTCAGCATCATTTGTGTAAGTAATCACTATCACCATTATTATTTATTATTATCATTTATCATCCTTAGCAGCAGTTTTATTTTTAGCTTTATTGATATATTACTATGAGTAGATGCTGTTGAGATGTAGTAATGATAGCAACTTAAATGATATACCAGATCTGATTGAAAAGTTTTAAGCCATTGGTTATGA
Organism: Penaeus chinensis; assembly: GCF_019202785.1. Taxonomy (NCBI): domain Eukaryota; kingdom Metazoa; phylum Arthropoda; class Malacostraca; order Decapoda; family Penaeidae; genus Penaeus; species Penaeus chinensis. The sequence goes on along the minus strand of NC_061830.1, from coordinate 25,910,141 downwards.
AAGCAAAACCATACTTGTCAGAGGGAATTTTTTTTTGGTAGATCCCAAACTTTCTGCTCAGTGGTCTTCCCACTGCTAGAAAAAAATCCCAAAGTCCATTTCTGGGAACATTATAAGTTGCCCTGTCACATTCATTTTAATCTGGATGGGCTTTTGTCATGATAAAGGCAGCAGTCTGACACTGCTTGCAGATCAGGGAAAATTCAACAAGGCAGATCATTTTGAGAAATGTATCCAGCAGTGGGAAGACTTTTTGGATAAGAATGTAAACAGGGTATATGTGCTGAAGTAAATAAAAGTTTCCCCAATTTAACTAATATGGTTTTCAATTGATAGCCAAAGGTTGTATACATCTTCATTGTCAGTGCGTGCATAGTAGTGTATAGTGTTTTTTTTTCCTCCAGCCTATTCGATGATGGATTGCAAAGATACCAGAAACTTTCTTGTAATATACGTAAATTCATGATATGCCAGATGGGATTGGCTGTCTTCAAGGTAAAGGAGTGTTTCTTTGTTTGCAATATATTTAGTATGAATTACAGTTGTGTGTATATTTCCTAATAGTTATGGTTTAACTAAGTTTTTTAGTATTATTCATGTTTGAAAAACATCACCTGATGCTACATTTTTACTGACTTCTTTGCTAGGACACTTATTATTATACAATTATTAATAGAAACAGAAAAAAAAAATTTGTACCAAAATTTTGAGGCTATTGTATACCAGTAATTTTATATACTATGAAAATACATGTTAATTTTCTGTGTAAACTAAATGTTAGAAAGGTCCTTTTTCTCTTTTTTCAGGGAATTCCTCACACAAATGGGTATACTGTGACCTCATACAACATTTACCTCTGTCCCCATTCCTGTACATCTTTTGATCCAACTTTCATGTGCCAGACATCAAGCTTAGAATTTTTACAGAGATTCAAGTTTGACTTCAATAAGGTTTGTTTTAATACTTTTATACTGTATTTATAATAAGGTTGATTTATATTATGTATCAGAATGCAGTTTATTTAAAATTATAGATGTATATTTATCAAGTAGAATAGTCAAGTAGATGTAAAATAATCAATAGTCAAGTAAATGTGAATTTTTTTTATTTTTTTTCTCACTTTCACAATATGGGCTTTCAGAAATGTTTCATTGTATATGCTATGGGGTATTCTATAAAAGTCTTCCTTTATATCATGTGAACAGTTTCACACAAATAGCTGATATTTCTTTATCCGCTCACATTCATAAAACCATAGCACCACAACTGGCTAAAACTACAAAGAAAGAAGATGATGCTTGCTTTAGGTCCACCTAAAAGTATTTGCTACCCATTCAACAATATTTACTATATCCAAACATAACATATTGTTATATCCTCATGATACTTCAGCATTATATAAATAAATCTTTCATGAATGAAAGGACCAAGAAATAAGCAAAAGAATTAAATTTATTTGAAGCATCTGACACATTGTGGCACTGAGTATTTAAAACACAGAGCAGTGCTGCAAGACATGCACCTGTTGGTGGTTGTGTAGTCCTCTGACTTGCTGCAGAAGGCATAACAAAGTCTTTGCCATTGTTAACTTATTCAGGATTACCTTGAAGGTCTGTCTGTCATTTAGATCAAGGGTATGGCTAATAAAATTTAATGAGGGTTGGAAGAGTCCAGAGGAGGACCAGCTCCTTTGCTGGTTGCTAGAGAGTCTCATCTTGAAATCTGCAGTGCATTGAACAATGTAGCCATCCCAGCCATGTCTATGATATCAAGGAATGCAGATGTTGGCCATTTCTTCATTTTTGTCTAGCATTAGTACTGACATCATTTTGCCAAAGATATCCATGCAGCCTTTGTTCTTGTTATAATCATGCAGCTCCTCTGCCTTCCTCTTCTCCCTAATCACTGAAGTTCAGTGCTAACTTGTGTGCATATCTGGTAGCAAATACTTTCTTTTTGTATTTGCTTCTTAGTTCAGCTACAAGAATAATGATATGCATCATTATCCCCTTTAATATCCAGTTTCAGTGTAGGCTGAGAACTCTCTTGCATTTTTCTGAACCTTTACAACATCAATGAAACTTTTCATCAACAATTAGCTGCCAAATATTCTCTGTAGCCTTGAGGTATGTTGTTGTCCACTGCATCCCATACCTAGTGTTTACAAAAAAAAACAGAATAAGAGTGCCTGCACTTGTCAGTTACCTCAGCTTGAGCTTCATTGATAGGATGTGATTGCATTACTTACCTAGATCGCTGTTTCATTTTCATACATCTAAAGAAATATGAGAGGTCCAGCAAACATTGAACACTACAGGAGTGGGCTGATTAAAGCAAGAGTAGGAGAAGGAGGAGTGGGAGAAGTAGAAGGCAAAGGAGTAGGAGCAGGTGAAGGTGAAGGCAAAGGAGCAGGACCAGGGAATGGAGAAGGCAAAGGAGCAGGAACAGGTGAAGGAGAAGGAGAAAGAGCAGGCAAAGGATGAGGAAGAGGACAAGGATGAGGAAGAAGAAGAAAAAGAAGTAGAAAGAGGAGGAAGAGGAGATGTCAACAGTGTGACATGAAAAATGTAGACTGTCATGTGATACTGCATTTATTTGTCCGTTATTAACTGCATTCATTTTCATCATCAGTGGTTGTATGGAGGCATCACTTCAATGAATACTGATGAAGAAAATGAGCTACGCATAACATTGTCATCTGTTATCAAAGGTCAAAAGATAGTTGACCTTCCATATACAGTAGGTACAGTTTTTTTTTTATCAGATTCAATGTGTTATATTTTCTAAATTCAGTACACATGTAGTTATACATGATGATGATGAGGATGACATATAAGGTATTCCATGAAATATCTTTAGAAATAGTTACAAGACTATAATTGTTAACAGGTACGAGATCAGGTAAATGACCTTGGAGTGTGGGCAGTATCAGCAAATGAAGGTGATATTACTACTATAACACAACTACCAGAAGCTACGTTTCAGTTCATGCTGATTGTCAGTGTGCGTCACAGATTTTCTGATTTGTGGGCCTCAATGCAAAATGGAGAGGTAAAAAGTTTACATGTACTATTTTTAGGACACTGAATTTCTGTAATTTCATTGATGATCATAATTTTATTAACAGAGTATGTATGTATTTTCTAAAGATTTGCTTTATTATGAATACAAGATTTTTAATTTGTTTTTTCATTTTTATTTTCTTTTAATTATTTTTGTTATTTTGATAACTGATAAAGGTATTTCC
>NC_061830.1:25884394-25896894 GCF_019202785.1 Penaeus chinensis | reverse complement strand
TTCCTGTTCTAGTTTCCAGTCATCCACACAATAAAACAGCAAAACTCAAGCAAAGATTCCTAGATTCTTAAATTTGCAAGTACAGATCATGGATAATACCCCTGATCCAAATGGTAACTACCAAATATTTTATAAATCAGTTTAGAAACAAGCTGACAGCTGCTGTCTCTTTCTCTTTTTACAAGAACTTTCACCACTAATAAGAAATTGTTGACATGAGAAGTGTCACACAAATGAGGGCAAGGCAATATTTTGTTACTGGATTCCCTCAGTGTATCTGAATGAGCTTTGTCAAACAGAATGTAGATAAATACCAAAAAGTGCACAGAAATAAAGTTATAGTTTAAAAAATTAGCTGACTGTGATTAAATTAAAATAGATAATGACCCTTGGTGAACATTGCAATGGGTTGACTGGGGAAAATGTGAATGATCAACCCTAGAGCTCTCAGGTACCTTCTCCAAGGCACTAAAGAAGACACTAAGACACTAAACAGGAAAGCCAATCCATCCATTTTATTAATTATCATACATCAAATAACACGCCAGCTACTATGATACCCTATATTTCAACAGAAATAGAAAATTGGACAATATTTTTTCTAATAGCATATACTGCTACTAGTGTAATCAGTAATGTACAAGAGATGTAAGTATTGACTGATAAAAACTGAAGTTGGGAGGAGGGGAATACTATTTTGAAATTGAGTATAATATTGGTACTTGCCAATCATGATATCCTTGCCATCCTTACGATTATACCCTGTGGAAAGCTAAGTTCTTATTGTTACATTGAACTTTCTACTGTCATGATATTTGTGGATGGTATTCCATAATTGTTCTATGACTCGCTTGTTCACCAGAACGTAAATAATGTCTGAAGTGAGCTCCAAGTCTTCAGCTGTGGGAGTGGGCTTATGTTTGCATTCCATGATAAAATTAACCCATTGCTGCTGGGGAAAATTAATAAAAAAATATTTTTATATTTTTTTGTGATATGTCTACACATATATGGCTATGCCTTACCTGATTTCACCTTTCTTTGAATTGGCAGGAAAATATGTTTTTTACTAGTGCTATGAATATCAATGATGTTATTTTTATTATAAACATAATTACTATAATGTTATAAACATTAGTAATAGCAAAATAAGATAACGTAAAATATTTTCGAAAATTAAAGAAAAAAGTGAACAGTCAAGACAGGCAGTACTCGTAATTGGCTCATTGGTGACTTCTTATAAGTGTAGCCATCTATGTGGGCATGGCATGGCATGCCCGTTGGCTACAGGTTAATATTTTTGTTAGGTATCATTGTTATTTCTAATATTTATTAATTGTATCTACGTTACAGTTATACCCAACATATAATAATCACCGTTTAGACAATCAAGTAATAAAATTCCTAATAAGTATACCACATTTTTTGTCACGGCATCATTTCCCCTCTAGTTGGGGTGGCGCCACTCTGGCTCTGGACAGGGATTTTCATTTCGCTTTCCTTCACAGCTGGGGAAGTAACCGCTCTGTATAGGGATACCAGAACAGAATATACTAGTGTGACTGCTCCTTAAGGTGATCTTTCCTTTATACAGTTCTAGACAAAACTGTAGTCTATACTGCCTATTGTAAGTAAATCGGTCACTTTATGCATGTAGCCCAGCTCATCTGCAGGAAAACCGGTAGTGTACTACAGTTGGGAGTTATATTTCAGTACACTTGTTGGGTCCCACTTTTGTACATCCGGCAGCCACTTCGATGTAAACCTAGAGTAAATAGTATTTTTATGAATGAGCCGAAAAATCTGGGCTGTATATAACAAGCAGTGTGATTGGTAGAAGGTAAATGACCAACAAGTTTATTAGTATATATTTTTAGAAATTACATAAGCCATTTCATCTTTTGTTTTCTTCAAACAAGGGATAAAATCAAATGAATTTTTTGCAAAATCTTTGATAGCTTTGTAAATGCTTCTCATGGGCAGTGACTACACCATCTTGTAGCGGGTAATCAAACTAATAACATGACTGTCTTTTTTTCGCCACCAAACATTGATTAAATATGAAACATTTTACACATTCTTCATTATAGAACATAATATGGACGCAAAACCGCAGTAGGGTTACAATAGATATATAGATGCTTTATCAATGAGTGTGCCCCCCCAATCCTTTGCCCGTTGTTGTCGTGGGGGGGCTTAGGAGACGGAGACTGAGACCAAATGATGGGGAACTCCTCAACCTTGGGACTCAGCCATCGACTCAACTAATTTTGCATGGTCTTTTTTCCTACTCATACTTTTCGTTTCAGTTTCTTCACCAATCCCTTTTACTATCCACCTCCTAAGGTGTGAGAGCCGTGCTGAAAGGATGGAAGGCTGACTTTATGTCAGTCCTGAACGGCCTGAGGGAACCATGGGCACGGTATTCCCCTGCCATACCTGGCCCTTACCCCTCAAGGGGACCCTGAGGGGTGGACTGTTTTTTTTTCCAACATACTCCAAGCTTATCATGGCCAATAATGAAGATGTAACCCCACTTTTAGGGGCAATGAGGCTTGCCCCTTTATCAAATAGCCCCAATCCCGGCTCTCCTTTGACCACGGCTACGAACACTGCAACAACTACCCCATCATCAATGCATACTAGTACAGTATCAACCCTAATCAACAACCAACCCCCAGGAGACATTTCTACTCTCCCAACATGCTCAACTTCAACACCTTTACTCCCACAACCTTCTTCATCAACCACCCCATCTCCCCTTATTACTACCTTACAACCTTATTGCCCACCTCCCCATAACACTACCCCCCCTCAACAATACTCCCTCCTCCACACGTCCCCGCACTTCTACTACCCCCACCTCTACAAGAATCCTAAATACTCTATTAAGCCCAGCCAAATGGGACCGATTTTTCGTGATGCCTCCCACAGTTCCCTACTCTAAAAACACCCTCCTCTTCCAGCAATGCTTCCAAAAACAAGTAGGCAAAGTCTCTTTCCGTAGCCGACCCGACCACTCCCGTCTCGTCACAGTAACAACTGGAAACCAAGCTATAGCATTAACAAAACTAACTGATCTATGTGGTAATCCCATCCCTACAGAACCTCATCCAACCCTCAATACTTGCACCGGAACTGTCTCTATCTCACCAACAGATTGCCCAATCTATGACAAAGAATGGTCAGATTGTGGAGAGGACTTACTCGCCTGTCTCACAGACTATGATGCAACATATGTACAATGCTATTATATTCCTTCCAGAGGAAATCGTAAGAAATCCATTAACATTGCCAATATTACTTTCCGTAGACATGACCTTCCCTTTAATGTTTACATAGGTGGGGAATCCCTACCTGTCCGACCATATCAACCTCCTCCTCGTCAGTGCCAAAATTGTTGGCGTTTAGGACACCCAGCCAAACACTGTCATTCCACAGCCAGATGCCCGCTATGTGCCCAACCTGGCCATACTCGATCAAACTGCTCTGCACAATCACGCACATGTGCAAACTGTGGCGGCCCCCATAATGTATTTTATAGAGGCTGCCCCACCTACAAATTTGAGTCTGAGGTAGCAACTCTCAGATTCAGACTTGGACTCACTCTACGTGGAGCCAGACAGGAAGCACGTCGACAAGGTTTTTCTCTTACCCCCTACTCCAGTAATGTCGCTCACTCTGCCATTCCCCCTACCTCCCAAGCTCCTACACCCTCTCCTAAACCCAACCCCCCTCCATCTAACTTCCCCTCTTCTACCTCCTACCTTCTCCAGTCAAATTCTTTTGCCATCCTAAATCCCGACACTCCAATCTCTACCCAATCAAATTATTTTGCCATCCTAAATCCAGACACCCCAATCTCTACTACAGCCCCAACACCTCCCCCTCTCCCTCCCCGCACTACCCGCAGCAGACAGAATAAACGTTCCACCCCCTCTTCCCCTACCTCACAATCACCTCCACCTTCCTTTGCCCCTATTTTTCAGACACCAGACTTCTCTTCCCCCCCTCACAAGAAAACCTTTATCTCACAAAACTCCGCAACCAACCCCATTACAGAAACTTTTGAAGATATCCAGAACTACATAATAGAGTCCCAAACTGATACTCATCCACCTTCAAATTCTACAATTCCCGCTCCCTCCACACTCAAAGTGACTGCCGATATCCATCCTCCTCCTACTCATATTCTCCCTACACCCAATCCTCCTACCCCATCCCAACAACCCCCCCCCCCCGATTCCACCCCCACCTATATTAACCCTCCCACCATCCCCTTTATCCCTTCCACTCCCTCCTGGATACACACGTGAATCCCTCATGTCACAAGTACCCTATTCCCCAGACCCTCTAACCTCCCAACACCCCTCCTGATACAAAACCACCCCCCCAACCTCATTCTTTATCCCACCCTCTAGCACCTTTCCCTTCAAATTCTCCAAAACGTACTACAATCGTTATCGCTAAATCAACGAAATATAACTATCCTTCATTGGAACATTCGCGGTTTCCGCTCTTACAGACCTGACCTCCGACATATCCTCTCCTCTTATAACCCATCCATAATATGCCTGCAAGAAACTTTTCTTACACATTATCCAATACCAATCCCCAATTACCATTTTGTTTCTTCCCCACACTCCCTTTATGTCTCGTCCATACTTATCAACCAGAAAACACCTTATGTCATACCTCCCTTTCAAACCACTGTCCCTTGTACAGTTATTCGTATCTTTCTTCGCCGCTGGATCAGTCTACTTCTCCCCTTCCCACCCCATTAACTTTGTCGCTTTTGAAAACCTAATTTCCCAACTTCAATCACCTTTCCTCATAGTAGGTGATTTTAACTGCCGCCACACTCTTTGGGGTGATTCTATCACCAACACCCGTGGCCGAGCTCTAGAGCGCTTCCTCTCCACAGCTGATCTTATTATTCTAAATACAGATCGCCCCACACACTTTGATACACGCACGCAGTCTTTTTCATGCATTGACCTCTCTCTATGCTCCCCTTCTCTTCATTTAGATTTTCACTGGTCAGTTCTAGACCACTTTCCCTATAGTGACCACTTTCCAGTTTTCCTTTCTCCAACGCACGTCAGAGGAGGGGTCCTAGACCTCACCCTGGCCACTGCGACTCTGGTCGGGAGGATTGGCTGGTGTGTCGATGAGACCGTCACAAGTGACCATTACGGCACTATAACTACCCTCATGGATGCTGGCCCAGCCGAAATCCTAAGACCGAATCCAAGATGGAAAACAGACAAGGCCAACTGGCAGGCGTTTCAAAACGCCTTGGCCCTCTGTCTGAGATGCAACAATCCCCCACAAAGCGAAAATGTGGAAGTGCTCGAAGCTAGCCTGCTAAACGCCATTAATGAAGCAGCCTCACAGACCATACCCAAAACTCGGCCTGGGTCCAGAAGTCACAAAGACGCCTGGTACTTCAATGACGAGATCAGGGGGGTCAACCACAGGGTGAACATGTGCCGAAAACTATTCCGAAGGCAAAGAACCCCTGACAACTTATCCCTCCTAAGGGAAGCTGTCACGGATGCCAAGGAAACTGCCAACAGAGTCAGGCAGGAAAAGTGGCTGGAATGGTGTGAGTCCTTCGACCACCAAACCACCCTTTCAGAGCTGTGGCAACGGGTCAAGCGAGCTACCAGCCGCTCAGCTCCGAGGTGCACCCATCACGACCCCCAAGCAGAGGCTAACAGACTGGCGCACGAGTTCTCTGCGAGAACGAGCAGCAACAGTCTGCCAGCCGAGCTGAGGGCAAGACAAGAGCATCTACAGCCAGACAGACACGCTCAGATCAGAGAAGGGGCAGCCGAACCCGATAACTCAGACGTTATCTTTTCTCTGAGGGAACTAAGGAAAGCCTATAAAACCAGTTCCAACACAGCCCCGGGCTCTGATGGGATCTCGTACCCCATTATCTCCCACCTAGGACTAGCAGGTGAGCGTGCACTCTTGCAACTCATCAACAAGTCCTGGGAAACTTCCACTCTACCCCAGAGTTGGAAGAGGGCTACCATAGTTCCCGTCCCAAAACCAAAGGAGCCGGGGAAGTACCGCCCCATCTCTCTGCTCAGCTGCCTGGCCAAGACGGCTGAGAGGATGGTACTAAACCGGCTTCAATGGAAAACGGGACCCCCGCACGAACACCTCCACGGGTTCACAAGGGGCATGGGCACAGCACACAGCATAACCACGCTCTTAAGCACAATCAGCAAGGGCCCAGCTGTGGTGGTATTCCTTGACCTGGAGAAGGCTTTTGAACTGGCAAGTCCGCTTGCCATTCAGGAAAGCCTGATCCAGAAGGGAATCAGAGGAAAGCTCTTGGCTTGGATAGGTGACTACTTCAGGAACAGGACTGCCAATGTCAAATTCCAGGGTCACCTATCGCAGCACATGCCGCTCGAAAATGGAACGCCACAGGGTGGGGTTCTCAGTCCAGCCCTATTCAACACTTTAATGTCCTGCATCCTCAACATAAACCTCCCAGTGGGGTGCCAGATCATCTCATATGCAGACGATCTCGCTATCACCTCTACTGGACCACGCAGCCAGAATAAAGCCCAGCGTTGTCTGGACCTCGTGTCAGAGGAGTGTTGTAGGACAGGACTAAAGATCTCTGCTGCCAAATCCAAACCCATGGCTCTGAGACAGAGAGTTCGAGGCACAAGACTGAAAATCCAGGGAGTGGAATTAGAATGGGTCAAGGACTACCTATACCTTGGGGTAAGGATAGACCGGACCCTCTCCTTCCATAAGGAGGTCCAGTACCTGGTTGACCGAACCAAAGCAAGACTGTCCGTCATGAGAGCAATGACTGGGAGACGCATAGGGGCCAGACACAAAGTACTAAGATCATTCTATGTACATGCTGTCCGGCCCATTGTGGACTGTGCCTCAGTCGCTCTAATTGCTGCAAAGAAAAAGCACACAGACAAATTAGAAACAGTCCAAAATGAAGCTGCTAGGATCATTCTGGGTGCCCCGAGGTGGACGAAGGTCCTCAACCTCCTGATGGAGGCAAACCTTCTCCCCCTGGACTCACGAATCGATCTAACGGCAACACAATTCCTGTCAAAGGTCATCCAGGCTCCCAGGAACACAAGCCTAGGACAAAAATTAGTCAGATGCCTCGAACAAGACAACGAGCTCGTTGCAAACAACTCCTGGCTGTCTCATACAGCCAGGGTGTTGATACACCATCAGCTCAAAGAACAGCTTCTTGCTAAGGACATGGACTCCCCCCACCCCGACTTTGCCGAAGCCCCGCCGTGGGCACTGAGCCTGATAGAGTTCAACATAATGAGCCTGTCAATGAAAAAGAGCCTATACCCCATGCCTAGCCTAAAGGCAGAAGCCCACAGGGTCATTGCAGCCATCACTCCTCCGGGTAGTAGAACATACTACACGGATGGATCGGTCGATCCCTTGAGCCACACTGCAGGCGCCGGCTTTGCAGCTAGGGATGCCACGCGATCCATGAGGGTAACAGACAACGCCTCCTCGCTACAGGCAGAGGCAGTTGCAATCATGGGAGCCCTAGGCCACGCGTCCCTAAGGAAAGGACACGTGGTCATACACACAGACTCCAGGGCAGCCATTGACTGTCTTCAGCACAGCTCACCCACAGACAACATCTACCTACTGACCACGATTCTCACAATGGCACAGATAATTCTTGCTCAGGGTAGAAGAATTATCATCAACTGGGTCCCAAGCCACATCGGCATCAGAGGGAACGAGCTTGCTGACAGACTAGCCGTCGCTGGCAGGGGTATGCCCCCAAATCCCATGACGATAAAACCGAGCCGAAAATTACTTATGGAGAAGTGTGCCTTGGTCAGTCGTACCTTCCTACGGCAGCTCCACAGAGAGGAAACGAGAACCTCCCCCTCGGCCAGCTGGTACTCAGACGCCACAGGCTATGAACCACTGGCACTCTCTGAAGTAAGCAACAGAAGTACCGAAGTCATTCTTCACAGAATGCGCCTAGGTTACCACTGTGCATGGCAGATTATCCCAACAATCGAACGCGATGAATGGTGCTGCAAGCACTGCGGCGAGCCGAACGCCACACTAGTCCACTACCTAGAAAATTGTGACCATACACAATTCCTGAGACATGGACCGCCCACAACAGCCGCCGTGCTGGTAAAGAGGCTATGCGAAATGCTTACACCATGGCGGCAGGAGCGCTTGCTGGCAATCCCGCCGCCACGGTAAGCACCGAGTGTCAGACAACTCAATGAGATAGCCGTAAAAAGCTGACACAGGCCGGGCCATATCTAGAAGGCCCGGGCGAAGCTAGAACTTCGCAAACCAAACCACCACACCATCCTTTCTCCAACTTCATATGTACCACTTCCTAACTCCCCACGCTGGGGAGTGCTTTGATAGAGCTGACTGGCATACTTTCACTTCACTCTCTACTATTCATACTCATCCATCTTCCCTCTCATCCGTGTCAGAAATGATAAAAAATTTCATAACTACAGTCCTAAGAGCTGCCCATACAGCTATCCCTCGAACCTCAAGACCCTGTACCTCCAAATGTGTTCCATGGTGGAATTCTGATTGCACAAAAGCACTCCGTGTAAAACGTGCAGCCTGGAACAGTTACCGCTACAAACGAGGTACCCCTCATCAACTATCAGCTCTTATCTCCTTTAAAAGAGCATCTGCCTGTTTTCGTCGTACAATCCGAAATAGTAAAACCAATAGCTGGCGAAATTATGTTTCCTCAATTACATCCTCTACATCTATCTCAAATGTTTGGCGACGGATCCATAAACTATCAGGCAAACATCCCCCCCATCCAGCTCCCGTCCTCCATATTCGAGATACCCTCATCTCTGATCCTCCCGAAGTCGCTAATGAACTGGGTGATTATTTCAGCCAGGTCAGTAGTGGCTCTCACCTTTCTCCACACTTCTCTTCTATTAAAACCATCAGGGAACATACCCCCATTATCTTCACCCTATCCTCTGCTGAGTCCTATAATGCTCCCTTTTCTTCCTCTGAACTCAGTGCTGCCCTAAAATCGTGCCACAACACTCATAAAGGCCCTGACGGTATTCACTACCGTATGCTCCGACAACTCCCATCTTCCTCCTTATCCTTCCTATTAACAACTTACAACCACATATGGACATCAGGAAATTTTCCTTCTCATTGGCGAGAAGCTCTTATCCTCCCCTTCCTGAAAACCAATAAATCGGGTAACCTTCCTCAAGACTATCGCCCCATCGCACTAACTAGCTGCTTATGCAAACTGCTAGAGCGAATGGTTAACTTCCGCTTAATGTGGTATCTTGAATCCCACAATCTTATCTCTCCTTCCCAGTTTGGTTTTCGCCGTGCCCGAAGCACAGCTGACCCCCTTGCTCATTTTGAGACATATATTACATCCGCATTTGCACGCCATGAATCCGTACTAGCTATGTTTTTTTACCTAGAAAAAACATATGATACGACATGGAGGTACCATATTCGCCAACAATGGTCCTCTCTAGGCATACGTGGAAACATGGGTGTCTTCATAAAGTATTTCCTCTCCCAACGCACTTTCCAGGTCAAAACTGCCTCTGCCACATCATCTTTCTTTCCTCAAATTGAAGGCGTCCCACAAGGCAGTGTGCTTAGTACCACCTTATCCCTTCTTGCTGTAAATGACATTGCCTCAGTTCTACCACCAGGAGCCCGGTCATCACTATATGTTGATGATTTAATCATCTATGCCTCTGGCACATCCATACCAAATCTCTACCAATTTCTTAAATCTGCAATATCATCAGTTTCCTCCTGGGCCACAAACCATGGCTTCCGCTTTTCTACCTCCAAATCTTTCTCCATCCTTTTCTCTTGCACATGTGTAGGTCCTCTACCTTCACTCTTCTTATATGACACTCCACTCCAACACCGTTCTTCTGGTAAAGTCCTAGGCGTCATTTTTGACTCCAAACTATCCTGGCGAGACCATATTCTTTACATCAAAGAAAAAGCTCGCCGCCGTCTCCGAATTTTACAAACCCTGTCCCATTTATCCTCGGGCTCAGATCGAAAAACTCTCCTTCATCTTCATGTCACCTTGATCCTCTCCACTCTTGATTATGGATGCCATATCTACTCCTCTGCCTCAACTTCTCTCCTTGCTCATCTTGATACAATCCATCACGGTGGTCTTCGCTTAGCCCTAGGTGCCTTCCGCTCCTCTCCAGTTGAAAGCCTGTACACTGAATCAGGCATACCATCTCTCTCTCGACGCCGTGCCCTTCTCTCTTTCCGATGTTATGCTCGATTCCACCAACTTCCCCTCACTAAACTAACTATCCCACGATCCCTACTTCCTACCTTTGCTTCTTCTCCACGTTTACCTACTCCTTTCTCCACTCGCATGGATACTCTCCTCTCCCATTCCCCTTTTCCCCATCTCCGACCCCTCCCGTTCTCTGTCCATTCAGTCCCTCCATGGCTTATACCTTGCCCCCATATTTGCTCCTCTGTCTACCCTGACCCACCAAAATCAAATATTCCTCCTACTGTCCTTCTCGCCCATTTCCTCCAGTATTCCCGGCTACACTGACGGCTCCAAAACCACCTCCGGTGCTGGTTTTGCAGTAATCTTCCCAATACCCCCTCCCTCCTGAATCCAGTGTCCTTACTACAGAACTGTATGCACTCCTTTTTGCCTTAAAACACATATACTCACTACCCTCTTCCTCTTATACAATGTTTACTGACTCCCGTAACTCATTAACTCTCATAAAGTCAATACACACGACCAACCCCCTTGTTTGTAAGATCCAGGACTTGTTGTTATACCTGTCCACACGTCATAAAACAATCAAATTTTGCTGGGTACCCAGCCATGTTGGAATCCCCGGCAATGAACAGGCAGATACTCTAGCACGTCACGCTGCTATGTCCACATCAAACCAACCACGTTTCTCACATATCCCAGCCACGGATTATTACCCACACTTTAAGACCTTCTTGTATAATCGATGGCAATCTTTTTGGTCAAGTCTCCACACTAATAAATTACATACTGTAAAACTGTCAATCTCTTCCTGGTCAGCTCCATTCCATCGGAACAGACGTTGGGAGACGGCTCTCGCCCGCTTACGCATAGGCTACACCCGTCTAACACACTCCTATCTGATGTCACAATCCGATCCACCCCTATGTCCCTTATGTAATGTTCCTCTTTCAGTCCCATATATTCTATTGTCACGCCCACGTTTTGAAGCAGCCCGTACCTCTACTTTCTCCCACCTGTCCTCCCTACATAGACATCCCAACTTATCAGACTTCCTTACAGAATCTCACACATTCTGCTTTGACAACCTGTTTTCCTTCCTCAAACGCATATATATCCTTCACTTGATCTAACCCTTTACATTACCTCATCCGACCCTAACCCATTCACTCACCAATTCCTTAACCCAGCTTTAACTACTAATCACTAACCCAACCACCCTTCACTAACTATAGTGCTACATGACCGTAGATGTCTAGCACATTTATTTTTATTTTAACCATTAACCATTAACAGTCAATGTGTGTGTGTGTGTGTGTGTGTGTGTGTGTGTGTGTGTGTGTGTGTGTGTGTGTCCACGATGCCAACTGAAAGCTAAACGCAACCGAACAGGTGCCCTTTTTATCGTTGAGATCCGCCGCACTATTTTTAGTCGAGGAATGATAGTGTCAGCATGAGTGAAAGTGTCATTTGGATGGGAGTCAACGTGAGCAACTCGCAGTTGGTTTCCTGGAATATTGCCTGCGTCCCACGAACAGTACCGTCGGCTATGCGGTGAAGCATTGAAATCCCCAATACAACAAATGTTTTCCTCTTCGCAGATATGATGGATGAGACTTTACCGAAATATACTGTAATCTTTTCATCTAGATTAGGGCTCTTTGTTGGTGAAAAGAATCTGGTCTGAAATTTTGAGATTCATAAAATTCTTGGATCCCCATATTCTACAACAGCAACTCATCCTGAATTAAATGAAGTACTCCAATTAAATAAAAGGGGGCATATTCTATTCTCATCAACCGATACATAAAGCTTGTTTACGTTTTTTTGTTTGTTTTTTTAAGTTTACACCTCAATTATTTTTCTCAAAAAAAGAATCTTGGCGAATCGAAGTACTTCAGACCCCGAATTTAGTTGCCAAGTTTTCCTTTCCCGCGAATGGACGGAGGAGGAGCTGCCTCCCATGCTTCCGCAAAAAAGACCTCCTAAGAGCCTTGACTCAGATTCATTGCTAATATCATTGTTGTGCTGAGAGGCCAAATGTAAATATGGTCCATCAAAATGTATTTTCCGTGGGGCAATATTTATGAGACGTACAAGTAAATAAGATGTCAAGCCACTTTAATATATATATATATATATATATATATATATATATGTATGTATGTATGTATGTATGCACGAGTATGTGCATATATATATATATATATATATATAT
>NC_061830.1:25856894-25869394 GCF_019202785.1 Penaeus chinensis | reverse complement strand
TTGAACATCATAAGACTGAAGACTGTTCTCATCAAATCTTGACATTCTTTCTTATATTCTATCCAATCCATTATTAGTTGTCCTATAAAACTCTTATTTGCATTTTATATAGCATTCAGCATCTCACTAAACACTGTATCTTCAAATTCATGCACATTAGATTTAACATACATTAGAATGAAAACTTCCGTATGGTAGAAATAATCCATCTTACATTTAAATGCTGGATCTTCATTGAGCCATTGGTGCAGGACCTCAACAGACTGCTTGCACATAAGAGCCGGATAACGACTCTTCAGCAGCTTCTCCAGAAGACTGTTGCCCAAATTCCCACTGAGCTGTGTTTCACTAGTAATGATTAAAGCAGTAAATGAATGACCAAGTATACATACATATATATCATATCTAACAAATCTGTTTTACCTATTTCACAATGTAATCATTAAAATCAAAGCAAAACTAAAACTAAACTAACTAACTAAAGTAAAAAATTAAACTAAACTAAAAAAAAAAATAAAAAAATAAAAAACTTACTCAGTGGTAATGATCTCATCTCTTAAGCGTCGAATGATGGTGACCGGCCCAGGATACCTTGAGAGCTGGGCCCCTGGTGTCAGGTTGAAGTGATTGCGAATGGCAGCAGTCACAACACCTTCCATGCATGATGGCATTCGCATTATAGCCAAAGGCAGAATATCATCAAAAGTTGCATCCAGAACCAGTCCCCCAAGCTATCAATAAAGAAATAAATTACAAAAATCACTCAGCTGAATTTTACAAAATATACTTACCACTTATAACTAGTTTCATCAGGTGTTGCCATCTTTGTGCAGAGACATTTCACAAAACAACACTACAGTGAACACAGCATCTACCCAACAATATGGGGTGATGCCTCATCATACCATGAGCCCATGTATGCCTATCCTCATTCTACCTATTGTTATTGAGTTAACAAACTGTGAACATCAGGTACTATATGACTGGGCACATCAGCAAATAAATGTCTCTGACAAAGTTTGAAAATTTGGCAGGGCTTTGTGGGTCCAGGCAAAAAACATGAAAAATATTCACTACTGTTAGCCTTTTAAACATCCAGAAAGTATCAACCCAATCAATGAACTTTAAAGAAATACTATAAAAATAAATATCTCTTGCATAAGCAAATTCTTGAAATCAATATGCAAATCTAAAAATATGCTAATCTTTGTGCACATAATCTAAGAAAAAAACAATATTCAGCCCATAATTACTTACCTGTGGATAATTCATGGCCATCCAAGTGCTGGTGTATCCTCCTATACTCCAGCCATAGACAATGATATCCTCTGGCTTGAAATCTAACTCATGGAGAGCATAATGCATGACTACATCTGCAGCATTTTGTTCTTGGCTTGGGTATGGTGAACCCTGTAAGGATTAAAGATTCTTTATAAGCTTATTCAAAGAGGCAATCAATTTCTAAAGAAATGTTTTGAAAACAAGGATATTTGGTTAAGGAATCTCTTGTTATTATTTTTGAATTCACTCAATAACATTAACTTAAATAATCTTTATAACATACTGTACTGCCTCCAAATCCAGGGTGGTTCCATCCTAGGACTGAATATCCAGCATCTAATGGAACAGTCATTATTCCTAGCTCATAGAAGCCAGCATTTCCTTCACAGCAAACCACCAATGTCTTACCATTTGGATATTCCCCACTGAAAAATGTTGGTAATTTATGGATTAAAGTTCATAAAAAATAAACTGACAACAGATAAAATATAACCATCTATTTTTATCAATGATATTACAGTTCCTGAAGAAAGGATTACCATTTCTATTTTTCTATTCAATAAAAATATTCACAACAAATAAAGTGAAGTACCAGCGATGACCTACTGCTTTCTTCTGTCCACAAACATTGTGTCAATGCTGTTTCCATCCCGTGTTGTGACTTTTCTTCTTTCCCCTTCTTGGTGCAGAATTAATTTTTCTCTTCCTTTCATAAGAATTTGCCCTGACAATCAAAACTTGTATTATTTGCCATGTACCATACACACAAACCACACAACATAAATAAATAAAAAAGTTCCAAAGTATATGACAACTGCTTGAAAAAATCCTATCTATTAAGTGTTAGTGTGCAACTCCAGCCTACCTATGATGGTCTGGAACCACTCTGAGCAGCCAGGGTAGATTAGCTGTTTTCCAATCAAGAATGTAAGAAGTGATGCCATAATATCAATGGGTAACATCAATATCCTATTGAGTATTCCTCTTTTTCTCCGAACTAAACTCATCCCAACAACATATATTCTGTTCTTCTTTTCATCCCTGCAAAAAAAAAAATCAATATATTAATTCACACAGAAGAAAATGCAGAAAAATTTTGTAAACGAACAAAATAACCAAAAAATATTGCTTTGCTAACTTCTTATCCAAGACTGCCGTTGTTTAGATTCATCTCTAATTATATATCTTCCATTACCACCTCTTCTGCCTACCCCATTCACTTCACTATCCTCTTTCACCTTCCTTTTCTTACTTTCTTCTTCCACTGTTTTCATGACCACACTTACCTTCATCCTAAAACTTTCACTTCACTCGCTAAATTCTATTCTCACTCTGAATTACTTCCAATCTCTCTCTCCCCCTCCCTCCAACTCTCTCTTTTTCTCTATTCCCTTTCTACTCTCTCAGCCCTGCCCTACTCATCCTCTCCACATTCTCTCTTTCTAACACATAAAAAGGTCAACTTACGGGACTCCACTTGCCCAATCAAAATTGACAGGCCATGCAGAGAAGTCAAATTCATAGTTCTGCACAGCCTCCTGGAATTGCAAAATAAAATTGATGAATCTGTATTCTGTAAGTATATATTCTTCAAAAATTACCAAAACCTAATAAATTCTCTGGCAAGTTAGAAGGATAATCTAAGTCTCTCATCACACATACACAGAAGGAAAGCTAAACTTTTTATATGAAAAGCAAGTATCAATATTAAAATCATATGAATTTCAATAGGATTATCTTTGATGCTTTCCACTTAAGAATCTTACCATGTCTTCAAGAGAAGGTCTGTAATTTCCAGCCTTGTTCAGCACCTTTATGAAGGTTGTGTAGGTTGGGTTAAATCTCCGGCCAAATCCTCGAATGATCATGGCCACAATCAGCAGCAGTCCGAGACCAGTTCCATACTAAAACATTAGAAATCTGAAGTCATTGAGAAAATCATTACAGTAATGATTACAGATAAAATCAGAGTTTGGACTTTTCTTTTGATAAGTTCATTTCAGGTAAGCAGTTTTTAAAATGAACTTAATAATAATACACTTCACCATCCATAAAGGGAGACCCTTGATATCATATTAGCTTACAGTCTCTCCACAAATTATTATGAACAAATATACTGGTATTCAAATTCATTGAAAATTAAATATATTTATAGCTAAACACAATGACTCTAGTTATTACAACTTAAAACATAAAAGGCAATGAGTCAATCAAACACAGAAATTTAATCTTTATAATTCTCAACTAAATAATGATTAGTAGGGCACCTACATTTATGTTCATCTCAGTAATAAAAGAATGTTTGCAATTAAGTTGATAGTATTCACAAAATTATAATCTTAATTATACAATATTATTAGTCAGTACTATACAAGCACTTTACTTTAGCAATGAAAATTATATTTATTTTCTTTTCTACATCTCACTAATGTACTATGTCTATTACTTCCACTTCACCACTAAAGAGATATATTAGAGAGCTTTCCAGACATTCATCCTTTCACACTGTACTCTTATTACACACAGTGAAGCTAACTTACATTCTTACAGACTGGATGGTGTAA
This sequence comes from Penaeus chinensis, assembly GCF_019202785.1. Lineage (NCBI taxonomy): Eukaryota > Metazoa > Arthropoda > Malacostraca > Decapoda > Penaeidae > Penaeus > Penaeus chinensis. Next base: position 25,865,549 of record NC_061830.1, on the reverse strand, counting down.
TGATGAAAATTATGCAAAAAGTTCTCTACTTTACATCTAACAACAAGGAGAATCATTTGTGCTTTACTTAAAGGTTCCTGAAAAAGAGACAAACGTACCTGTCACAATCTAAAAACTCAAGATATATTCTACAAATTAAACAGCATTCTGCTCAAACTGAAAAAAAACAACAATAATAATCCAAAGTTCCAAAGAGTTTTCCATAATCATAATCTTGATGGTGTTGGCATTACCTTGGCTGCTGTGATGTAGCTTGAGTATTCCCACTGGTAGACAGAATAAGCAATAAAGGGTGAAGCGAAGTAACCAATATTGTACATGATGTTCAGCTGCAAGAGATGAAGAAAAATGTCTATCTTGAATTAAGTGATTTATATTCTGTGCTTGCATAAAGAATATGTAAAAAATATATTTTCAATACTTTATTAGTAATAATAAAATAGTAATATATCATGCATTTAACAGAATAGTTATGCATTATTTAAAAAAGTACCAATATTATTTTGAAGTCATGAGATCACAGTATCAGATAATAACAAGATTATTTTTTTATTTGAAAAAAGACATATAACTATAGTATTACACTTTATATATCTTTAATAACAAAACTTTGTTGCAAAAAAGGTATACAGTAGAAATACCTATATATACACTGGATATGGCTTTAATGAGAACATGCTAAACTGGATATCAATGTCAAACTATGTGGTATGCTAACTTACCCCCTTCATAATGTTGTTTCCAAACTGTTCTAGTGCATTAGCAACATATGGAATGACCTGCAATGAGACATGTTAATTAAAATACTTTCTTCAATACAGTCTTCATGTGAAACCTGTAGTTCAAATTTCCTTATATCTAGTGATTAAGAAGTTTTCATTCCTTATTATCTTCCACCTTGTCTAAAGGACACTCACAAAGTAAAACAATTAACAAATTTAGGATTAAACTGATAAAAATAAATATTTTCAAGCTGTAAAAACCTGTCATTTTTTAACATCATTGCACCTCTGTCTCACAATCTTATACATACAACCATCCTCCCTGTGAGATACTTAAAATCAATCCTGGTGATAATATGCATTCAAAATGAATCAAGTTATGTTTAAACAAATGACTTAGCAGAAATTAGTCACAACAGCTCACAATGCTAGTGAATTAACATTATCCTATGGATTTATCTCTAATCCTGATAAAACATTTCTGGAACTAATAACTAATTTTCATTTAAAGCGGAAGGGATATTCGACTCAAAATGATTAAATAATCTAAACTTGATAAGACATGAAATTATCAGCGAACGTAAAATCAATACAAAATGAGTATAGATACACACATATAGATCTCCCTCGTCTTTATCTCTGATTTTATGAAAGAATGACAGAAGGAGTCATTACACTCAACACATCTGGCAAACACTTCCATTTCCCAAAGATATTAACAAACGACAAACTCGTCCCCCTCACGTCTCTCAAAATCATATGATCAATCACACAGAAAGGGTCTTGACACGATCTCCTCTCACCTGTTTCCCTGACCTGACCTGCCCGTACACGCTGTACAGGCGAGGCCCCACTAGACAGCTCCAGAAGAGAGACATGGTGAACGGGTGACTGCTGTCAGATAATTTTTAGAAGGGCTTATCAAGTGACAGCCTGCAGACGCCTCGGCCGGACTGCACGACTGTTATTATGGGTAACTTCGCTCGGCCGCCGATAGAGGGCTCTGGCCGGTTGTCACTCACCTGTGTGTGTGTGTGTGTGTGTGTGTGTGTGTGTGTGTGTGTGTGTGTGTGTGTGTGTGTGTGTGTGTGTGTGTGTGTGTGTGTGTGTGTGTGTGTGTGTGTGTGTGTGTGTGTGTGTGTGTGTGTGTGTGTGTGTGTGTGTGTGTGTGTGGGGTGGGTTACGTGAGATGGGTGCCGAGTTTTAAGTTGGTGCAGTCTCTATAAGAATATATATTGACGTTGGGGTCAGGGGCTTCATTTCTGTTTGTTTCTTTTGGCTGGCGAGCGAAGTGAGCACAATCAGTTCCTGGGGCGTCATGGGGGGGGGGGGGGCGGCTTGGGGGCAAATGCCCCCTCCATGACTCTGATTGCCCCTCCCCTCAAGGGCCACACTCCCACGATTGTTTGCCTAAAATATACCTTTGTAGTTCTGGTCGTAGCTTAAAATGCCCCTAGAATAGCTAATTTTTCAAGAATTTTCTCGGCGGTGGGGGAGGGGGGCTCGCAGTGCCCCAAAAACATTGTGATCACTTCACTCGCCAACCTCCCCCCCCACCCTTAAGAAAAAGCTGGGATAATACCCGTTTCTTTATTATTAGCTTTCCATGAGTATTTTAAGCTACGACCAGATTATGGTGTGATTTTGGGAAAAATCGTGTGTGTGTGTGTGTGTGTGTGTGTGTGTGAGTCTGTGTGAGCCTTTGTGTGTGTGTGTGTGTGTCAGTCTGTGTGAGCCTTTGTGTGTGTGTGTGTGTGTGTGTGTGTGTGTGTGTGTGTGTGTGTGTGTGTGTGTGTGTGTGTGCGTCTGTGTATGTGTCTGTTTGTATGTATGCCTGTCTGTATGAGCTCTGTGTCTGTTTGTCTGTCTTCGTGTGTGTGTGTGTGTGTGTGTGTGTGTGTGTGTGTGTGTCTGTGAGTTGTGAAATGACCGTATACAGTCTCCGGGTGGGTGATAAGCCTACGGTATACGTATAAAGTTGTGTATAGGTTGGTGAATGAGAGGAGGGAGCTTAAGCACGTGTGTGGGAACGAACTAGTCACTATGTGAGAATATGTTTATATGATAAATGACTGGGCTGTTCATATGCCGGGAGGAGACAAAAATTGTCAGGGTAAGGGAGCGTGGGGACGTGTGTGAGTGGGGTGGAAGGGAGTTGCATGTGCAGTGTGAGTAATGTACGGTGGCTAGAGGCGAGTATGAGCTGGAGTATGTAAATGAGGATTCTGAGAGGTATGAATGTGGGTGTAAGGATGGTGGTGATGGTGACCGTGACCGTGAGGGTGTGTGGGAGGTAGGAAGGATGTTCTGACGTAAAGGGAGTGCATTATGTAATGAGAAAAGAGTGTGGACGAGTAAGAGTGAGACTGCAAGCACATGAAGGCAAGCGCATTAGTAAGTATACACGAACAGGGTGAAAATATTAGTTTATGTTGAAGCGGGCGGGGTAAGACTGACCTTTATTGTGGGGTTGAGTGTGTGTGTGGGGGGGGGGGGGATAACAAAGTGCATAGTTGAGTGTGTGTGTACCGGGCGTCGGATGAGTGAATATTATGTGTGAGTATAACTACCGCGAAAGATTAACTGAAAATATCACATTGTTTACTTCCAGCAGCGAAGAGATTCGGGATCTTAGGATAAGAGAGAGAGAGAGAGAGGAGGAAAAGATGGTATGAGGGAGGGAGAGAGAGAGAGAGAGGGGGAGGACTCTCTCTCTCTCTCTCTCTCTCTCTCTCTCTCTCTCTCTCTCTCTCTCTCTCTCTCTCTCTCTCTCTCTCTCTCTCTCTCTCTCTCTCTATCTATCTATCTCTCTCTCACACACACACACACACACACACACACACACACACACACACACACACACACACACACAAACACACAAACACACACATACACACACACACACACACACACACACACACACACATTGTTGCTATTTCGAATTTCCTCCATCATTTCACAACTATTTTTTTTTTTTCCGTTAAGTATACTGAATAAAAATGATGACGCCTTTAAAGTATTCATGTGTCAAAGAAGGAAAATATGACTCAGCTGTATACTCTCCATTCCACACAATGATATGAGTCATATTTTCCTTCTTTGACACATGAATACTTTAAAGGCGTCATCATTTTTATTCAGTATACTTAACGGAAAAAAAATAGTTGTGAAATGATGGAGGAAATTCGAGATAGCGACAATGTGTGTGTGTGTGTGTGTGTGTGTGTGTGTGTGTGTGTGTGTGTGTGTGTGTGTGTGTGTGTGTGTGTGTGTGTGTGTGTGAGAGAGAGAGAATGAGAGAGTGTGTGTGTGTTTGTGTGTGTGCAGGAAGCCAATATTCCCTCGCCTCTTACTTGCAAGAGGAGGTCGTTATGTCACCCGAAGTCATTGTGTTGATTATCTATCTATCTACCTGTTTGTCTGTCTCCATTCTCTGAAAAATGAAGTATCCAAAATCAATGAATTTCATTGTTTGGGAGAATTTACAAAAAAGTGATTGCACTTATCCATATATAAAAAGTGACAGATACTACTGGGATACGTGTGGGATGGAATAGTTAGATATTGGCCAAACATATTTCGACAACACAGGATGCATGTTACCGCATCTGCAGTTTGAAATGCAACATGCCGTGCAAATCATGCAAAAGGAGGAAAATTTTTCTCGGAGGAGCGGAAACGTGAGGTTTGCAGGATATTAAGATACCAACGGTCTATTTTTATATATTCATTTCTAACGTATTCATGATTAATTAAACGAAAGAAGGAGAAAAGAATGTCTAACTTATTAGGTGATTTTACTTTGTAACTGTCATGATGAATGTTAGTGATTAAGTACGAAAAGAGGGAAAAAATTAAAAGTGATATTTTTTATATGATTGGATGAATTTATTTTCTTTCTAAACTTTTTTCCCTATTTCCTAGTTTATTAGATTCACATTCTGTTGGTATCTTGAACGCTAAACTGAAAAAAAAATAGATTAACAATATGTTTTGTGGATCAAAGCATAACTTGCAATGCGGATCATTTGAAAGTGAGTGCTCAGGCGTGTTCATTGAAAATATTCTTTGAAATCATCGCATACGCGCAATATAGCATATAATTATATATCTTATACTTAACATATAATGATATATCTTATACTTAACATATAATTATATATCTTATACTTAACGCTAGCAATAATTCTGTGTGCATAAAAATGGAATTCACTGCATACACCTACTATAGCTCGTCTTGTGCGAAGAGTTGCCAGTTAGAATATTAAGTATATATAGTCCAAGAACATCGTGACTCCGTGATTCAGGCGAGGAGCGTGACCGCGGCGCTATCATGAGTGACCCCGAAACGGAATACCAAAATGACCCCAGAACGGCATGCAAATATGGTGAATCGTGCTATCAGAAGAACCCCCAGCACCACAGTAGATTCAAGCACCCGCCCAAGAGGAAACTGGAATGCACCGAAAGCGAAGCGGAAGTGAGTTTGAAAGGAAGAAAAACCGAAATTCTTTCCATGATCTTGACTCTTCCCGTAGTTTTAGGAAAGTTTTATTTTTCTTAAGATATCGAAAGAGATAGACAATAGTCAGTTGCATGATGACTTGTTTACTAGTTTTATGAAATGATGAAATATTTGTAAAAGAAAATGCAATAATACCAACTATACCTGCACTGTAATATTTACTTAAAACAGAGAAAGTAAGGCATTACTAAGGAGAACTTTCACCTGCCCTTTATATCACATTGTAAACTGTTCCGTAAATACAATCAGCCAGGCTGCCATTCTCACATAACACTTTGTATTGATGTTATCACAGGACCTTTGTTCCAGAGAAACTAAACAAAGAATTGCTCTATCAGGAAGCCACAGTACAGTTCATTGGCCCCAACCATGTCAGTTTATGTGTAATGCCTTATTTATTGTCGTTGGTTCAAGAAATAATCTACAGACACAGATGGTAACAGCACAGATAAAGAAAAAAAATTGCCAAAAGCACTGCTCACAGCCTAAGTCCACTTGGCGCTCCTGAGTTTCAGCTTTATCCTGCTATCAAGGTGAAGGCATTGTTTGGCAGAGGGTGTTGGAGGTGGAGCCCCCCATCAACCTGCCCCTTAGGCAGTGCTCGAAGGTCATGCCGATCACAGCAATTTAGATTGTAGAATAAAGTTTGTGATGTGGAGTTGGGGTAAAGAATTACCCAACTTGGGACTGACTCTTTAGCTACTGTCATACAGGTACAAATAAATTTTATTAGCTTGTGGTCACAGGCTATTAACTTTATATTTGTAATATAGGGCATGTTTATCACTCATGACACATGAAGATATGTCCTTAAATTTTTACATCTGAAGAAGGGATCAGCTATGCTGTCAACTAAAGAATATCTCTGGTACCCAGTCAGTCATCCCTAGTCTTTCAGGTTGATAGTGTTTGTAAACAAACTACTATGCAGGCAGTGAATTAGTGGATCAAACTTAGAAACAAGATCGCTGTTGCCAAAAAATTAAAACAAAGTATAAAACAAAAATGTAAGAAACAGATAGGTGTTGATTGATATTTTCAGTGATGCCCTCAATAGCTTTTTCTCTTTTCTTTTGATAATTTTTACTAATAATACCACCGAAATATGTTGAAAAGGTTAATCAGTTAATCTTTATGGTATAGTCACACTAAACTAGGGCAAATTGGAGATGATATTCTTGTAGAGGACAAACTTTTGCAATCGTTTGTACAAGAAATCATCTGAATTGTAATAGGAAAGTGCCATTTACAGTTTCAACTCTATTGCGCCGTGCATACCAAGGTGAAGACAATATTTGACTCGGGTTTTTGGGGACAGACCAAACTTGTCCACATACTTTATTGAAGGATAGATCATGGCCTGGCTCCATATTTGACAACAAATCAAAAGTGTTTTCACTTGAGTTGACTTGCTATTAGTAGAATATGAAATACAGTAGCAAAAATAGTTAACTATTGAGAAGATATGTTATTCTATATTGCATTATACTGTGTTGTTTCTGGTTTTGCTCTCTCTTACATACTTTTGGGCAAGAGCATTCTAGAAAGGGGCAAATATAATTTGATTATTCTTCTTGCTATATCTATTGTTAGTAGTAGTAGTATTGTCACTGTTATTTTTTTATTTGTTATTATTTTTATCAACATCATCATTATTTATTTATTATCATCATTAATTTTTTTATTTTTTTTGTTATTGTTATTAGTAGTAGTAGTATTGTTATTGTTATTGTCCTTATCATTATACTTATTACTATTGCTAATGCTGTTGCTGTTATCATTATAACCACTATCATCATTTATTGATCATTATTGAATTTTATTTTTATTTAAATTTCTGTTTTATCCAGTTTTGCATTTAAACATTCTTTAGCCTATAAAAATGTATATTTTATTTGTTATTCCAGGATCTAGTTCCTAAAGGGAAGAAATGCAAAACAGAAGATAATGAAGAAAATGATTCTGACTCGGGAGACAATTTTGAAGTTCCTTCCATTGACGAAGATGAAAACAAAGCAAACACCAGCCAGTCAGAGGGTGAGAGCCTTAGTTTTTTATTTGCTTATTCATTTTATTTTATTAAATGATCTTTATTACAAATACATATTTTTGTGTGAGAGTGAAAGTGAGAATGTGTATGTGTGAGAGAGTGAGAATGTGTGTGTGTGAGAGAGTGAGAATGTGTGTGTGTGAGAGAGTGAGAATGTGTGTGTGTGAGAGAGTGAGAATGTGTGTGTGTGAAAGAGTGAGAATGTGTGTGTGTGAGAGAGTGAGAATGTGTGTGTGTGAGAGAGTGAGAATGTGTGTGTGTGAGAGAGTGAGAATGTGTGTGTGTGAGAGAGTGAGAATGTGTGTGTGTGAGAGAGTGAGAATGTGTGTGTGTGAGAGAGTGAGAATGTGTGTGTGTGAGAGAGTGAGAATGTGTGTGTGTGAGAGAGTGAGAATGTGTGTGTGTGAGAGAGTGAGAATGTGTGTGTGTGAGAGAGTGAGAATGTGTGTGTGTGAGAGAGTGAGAATGTGTGTGTGTGAGAGAGTGAGAATGTGTGTGTGTGAGAGAGTGAGAATGTGTGTGTGTGAGAGAGTGAGAATGTGTGTGTGTGAGAGAGTGAGAATGTGTGTGTGTGAGAGAGTGAGAATGTGTGTGTGTGAGAGAGTGAGAGTGAGAGTGTGTGTATGTGTATGTGTATGTGTGAGAGTGAAAGTGTGTGTATGTGTGAGTGTGAGTGTGTGTGTGTGTGTGTGTGTGTGTGTGTGTGTGTGTGTGTGTGTGTGTGTGTGTGTGTGTGTGTGTGTGTGTGTGTGTGTGTGTGTGTGTGTGAGTGTGTGTGAATGAGTGAGTGTGTGTGTGAGTGTGTGTGAATGAGTGAGTGTGTGTGTGTGTGTGTGAGCATGAGTGAGTGTGTGTGTGTGTGTGTGAGCATGAGTGAGTATGTGTGTGTGTGAGAATGAGAGTGTGTGTGTGTGTGTGTGTGTGTGTGAGAATGTGTGTGTGTGAGAATGTGTGTGTGTGAGTGTGAGTGAGAGTGTGAGTGAGAGTGTGAGTGAGAGTGTGAGTGAGAGTGTGAGTGAGAGTGTGAGTGAGAGTGTGAGTGAGAGTGTGAGTGTGTGTGTGTGTGTGTGTGTGTGTGTGTGTGAGTGTGTGAGTGTGTGAGTGTGTGTGTGTGTGAGTGTGAGTGTGAGAATGAGATTGAGATTGAGATTGTTTCTACGTTTACTTGGCCAAGTATATGAGGCTTGAGTGTTTGCATGTGCATATATACAGAATGAATACATTTTAGCAAGTCAGTTATAGTTCCAGCTGTAAGATTGTATATTCTTATTCCTAAAAAATTAAGAATTTGCTGGCTTGTAACATTCATTTTGCTTTGCCAAATAGTTTCTAAATGTGCCGTGCTAATAACACAATGC